>NC_044980.1:36294183-36500397 GCF_008728515.1 Papio anubis | reverse complement strand
AGTGCTGCTGCATTAAGCATCAGTGCCAGGACTGGTTTCAGGTCTGACCAAGCACAGTCCCAGTGGTGGTGGCCCAAGCATCTTGTGCCATTCCTCCTCTAGCTCCAGGCAGCTCAGCACAGAGAGACTCTGTCTGTTTAGGAGAAACAAACAGAGTAAGTTTGGGAGTAAGGAAAGAGAACAAAAGTCTCTGCCTGATAATCCAGAGAATTCCTTCAGATCTTATCCAAGATCACCAATGAGTATGAGAGAGCCACCACATTAGAGGCTTTAAAGTCTCAATGAAAATATATGACTAAGAAAATGCTGGCTCAAGCCTGTAATCCCAGCACTTTGGGAGGCTTCAGCAGGTGGATCACGAGGTCAGGAGATCGAGACCATCCCAAGGCCTGGATGGTGAAACCCCGCCTCTATCTCAAAAATCATGCACAGCCGGGCGAGGCATGGCTTGCAGTCCCAGCCTGGAGCCTGAGCGGGAGAATGCATGGAACCTGGGAGGCGGATTGCAGTGAGCCGAGATCGCCACCGCACTCCAGCCTGGGTGACACAGCCAGCCGGTGACTCCTGCCCCCAAAAAAAAAAAAAAAGAAAGGAAAATATGACTACAGTGATCAAAAACAGAGATAACAATACCCAAGTCCCTTCAAATGCCTGAAAAGCCTTCCTAAGAATGGTGGGTAAAAACAAGCCAAAACTACACGACTACAATAAATACCTAACTCTTCAATTCCCAGACACCAAAAAAAAATCCCCAATGCTGGAGACAGAGATATGTAACCTTTCAGATGGAGAATTCAAAATAGCTGTTTTGAGGAAACTCAAACAAATTCAAGATAACACAGGGAAGGAATTCAGAATTCAATCACATAAATTTAACAATCAGACTGAAATAATTTAAAATAATTACATAGAAATTCTGGAGTTGAAAAATGCAACTGACATGCTGAAGAAGGCATCATGGTCTCTTAACAGCAGAATTGATCAAGGAGAAGAAAGAATTAGTGAGCTTGAAGACAGACTATTTGAAAATATTCAGTCAGAGGGAAAAAAGGAATAAAAAAGAATGAAGCATACCTAGAAGATCTAGAAAACAGCCTCAACAGGGCAAATCTAAGAGTTATTGGCCTTAAAGAGGAGGTTAAAAAAAGTAGAGATGGGAGTAAAAACCTTCAAAGGGGTAATTACAGAGAGAACTTCTCAACCCTGGAGAAATATATCAATATTCAAGTATAAGAAGGTTATACAACAACAAGCAGATTTAACCTAAAAAAAGAGTAGCAGAAGACACGTAATAATCAAACTCCCAAAGATCACAGATAAAGAAAGGATCCTGAAAGGAGCAAGAGAAAAGAAATAAATAATATACAACAGGGCTCCAATATGCCTGGCAGCAGACTTTTCAGTGGAAACTCTACAAGCCAGGAGAGAGTGTCATGACATTTAAAGAGCTGAAGGAAGAACACTTTTACCCTAGAATAGTATGGATGTGAAAATATCCTTCAAATATGAAAGAAAAATAAATTCCTAGACAAACAAAGCTAAGGAATTTCATCAACACTAGACCTGTCCTACAAGAAATGCTAAAGGATTCGTCAATCTAAAAGAAAAGGATATTAATGAGCAAAAAAGAAATCATCAAAATGTATGAAATCATCTAAAGGTACTGGTAATAGTAAGTATGCAAAAAACATACAATATTAAAACACTGGTGTGTAAAGTACTAAAAGATGAGCCAATTAAACATAATAAAAACAATTCTTCAAGACATAATACAAAAAAATATAAACAGTAAAAACAAAAAGCCAAAAAGTGGAGGGATGAAGTTAAATTGTAGAGTTTATTGGTCTTCCCTTTGCTTATCTGTTAGTTTATTTATGAGATCAGTGTTAAGTTGCCACCAGTTTAAACAATGCGTTATAAATGTCACAGTATTTGCAAGCCTCACGGTAACCTTAAATCAAAAAACATAGAATGGAAACACAAAAAATAAAAAGGAAAAAATTAAAACATATCACCAGAGAAAATCACCTTCGCTAAAAGAAAGAAGGAAAGAAGGAAGAGAAGACCACATACACACACACAAAAATTTTAAAATGGCAAGAGTAGGTCCTTACTTATCAATAATATTCAATGTAAACGGACTAAACTCTCCAATCAAAAGATACAGACTGGCTGAATGGATGAGAAAACATGACCCAATGACCTGTTGCTTTCAAGAAACACACTTCATCCACAAAGACACACAGAGAATGAAAATAAAGGATGGAAAAAGACATTCCATGCCAATTGAAACCAAAAAGCAGCAACAATAGATACATTTATATCCAACAAAATAGATTTCACGACAAAAATTGTAAGAGAAAAAGAAAGTCATTACATAAATGACAAAGGGGTCAGTTCAGCAAGAGGATATAACAATTGTAAATATATATGCACCCAACATTGGAGCACCCAGATATATCAGCTAACATTACTGGAGCTAAAGAGAGAAAGAAACCCAACACAATAATAGTTGGAAACTTCAAAACCCCACTTTCAGCACTGGTCAGATCTTCCAGACAGATTTTCAATAAAGAAACATCTGACTTAATCTGCACTATAGACCAAAAGGACCTAATAGATATCTACAGAACATTTTGTCCAATGGCTGCAGAACAGATAAACTTTTTGTTAGCACAAGAAAGACCAAATGTTAGGTCACAAAACAAGTCTTAAAACATTCAAAAACCTGAAATAATATCACACATCTTTCTGACCACAATGGAATAAATCTAGAAATCCGTAACAAGAGGAATTTGGAAATGATACAAATACATGGAAATCGAAATGAAACAATATAACATGCTACTGAATGATCAGTGAGTCAACAAAGGGATTAAGAAGGAAACTGAAAAATTTCTTGAAAAAAATCATAACAGAAATATTACATGCCAAATCCTATGGGATACAGCAAAAGCAGTACCAAGAGGAACGTTTATAGCTATAAGCACTTACAGCAAAAAAGGAAATATCAAATAAATGACCTAATGATACACCTTAAAGAGCAAACTGAACCCAAAATTAGTAGAAAAGAAATAATAAAGACCAGAGCAGAAATACATAAAATTGAAATGAATACAAAAGATCAATGAAATGAAAAGTTGATTTTTAAACAGATAAACAAAATTAACCAACCTTTAGCCAGACTAATTAACAAAAAAAGACAGTTGACCCAAATTCATAAAATTAGAAATTAAAAAGGAGATATTACAACCAATACTACAGAAATTCAAAGGATTATTAGTGGCTATTATGAGCAATTATATGATAATAAATTGAAAAATCTAGAAGAAATTGATAAATTCCTAAATACGTAACCCTTACCAAGACTGCACCAGGAAGAAATCCCAAATCTGAACAGAACAATAACAAACAAAAAGATGAAGCCATAATAAAGTTTCCCAGCAAAGAAAAGTCTGGGACCTGCTGGTTTCACTGCTGAATTCTACCAAACATTTAAAGAGCTACTAATACCAATCCTACCAAACAATTTCAAATAATAGAGAGGAGAATACTTCCAAACTCATTCTACAAGGCTAGTATTACCCTGATACCAAAATCAGACAAAGACACATCAAAAGAAGAAAATGATGGGCCAATATCACTGATGAATGTTGATGCAAAAATCCTCCAGCAAATACCAGCAAATGAATTCAACAACACACTAAAAAGATCATTCATCAAGACTGAGTGGGATTTATCCCAGAGATGCAAGAATAGTTTAACACATGCAAATCAATGTGACATATCATACCAACAGAATGGAGGACAAAAAAAATCATCATTTCAATTGGTGCTGAAAAAGCATTTGATAAAATTCAACATCCCCTCATGATATGAGCCCTCCAAAAACTGAGTATAGAAGGAATATGCCTCAACATAATACAAGCCATATATACAGACCCAGAGCTAGTATCATACTGATTAGGGGAAAACTGAAAGCCTTTCCTCTAAGATCTAGAACACAACAAGGATGTTCACTTTCACCACTGTTATTCAATATAATACTGGAAGTCTAACTAGAGCAATCAGACAAGTGAAAAAATATAAAACATCCAAATTGGAAAGACAGAAGTCAAATATATTCTTGTTTGCTTGCAGATGATATAATCTTATATTTGGAAAAACCTAAAAGACTCCATCAAAAACCTATTAGAGCTGATAAACAAATTCAGTAAACTTGAAAGATACAAAATCAACATATAGAAGTTGGTAGCATTACTATACGCTACCACCAAACAATGTGAAAAAGAAATCTACAAAGTAATTTCATTTATAAGAGATAAAAATAAAAACTAAGTACCTAGGAATTAACCAAAAGAAGTGAAAGATTTCTCTAATGAAAACTATAAAATACTGATGAAAGATAATAAATGGAAAGATACTCTATGTTCATGGATTGCAAGAATCAATATTGTTAAAATGCCTGTACTATTCAAAGCAATATACAGATTCAATGCAATCCTCCAAATACCAATGACATTCTTCAAAAAATAGAAAAAAAAATACTAAAATTTATATGGAACCACAAAAAACTTAGAATAGCCAAAGCTATCCTAAGCAAAAAGAAGAAAACTGGAGAAATCACATTATCTGACTTCAAATTACATTACACAGCTATAGTAACCAAAGTAGCAAGGTACTGGCATAAAAACAGCCACACAGACCAATAAAATGGAATAGTGAATCTCCAAATAAATCCATGCACCTACAGTGAACTCATTTCTGACAAAGGTACCAAGAGTATACACTTGGGAAAGATAGTCTCTTCAATAAATGGTGCTGGAAAAACCAGATATCCATATGCAGAAGAATGAAACTAGACCCCATCTCTTCGCATATACAACAACCAAATAAAAATCAATTAAAGACTTAAGTCTAAGATCTCAAATTATAAAACTACTACAAGAAAACATTAGGGAAACTCTCCAGGACATTGGTCTGAGCAAAGTTTCTTGAGCAATACCTTACAAGCATCGGCAACCAAAGCAAAAATAGACAAATGAGATCACATGAAAGTAAAAAGCTTCTGCAAAGCAAAGAAAACAATCAACAAAATGAAGAGACAACCCACATAATGGGAGAAAATATTTGCAAACTACCCATCTGACAAGGTATTAATAACCAGAATAGGTAAGAAGCGCAAACAATTGTATTGGAAAAAAACTAATAGTCTGACATAAAAATGGGCAAAATACTTGAATAGACATTTCTCAAAAGAAGACATGCAAAGGAGAAACAATATATGAAAAGGTGTTCAACATCACTGATCATCAGAGAAACGCAAAACTACAATGAGATATTATCTCACTCCAGTTAAAATGGCTTTTATCCAAAAGACAGTAAATAAATGCTAGTGAGGATGTGAAGAAAAAAGAATACTCATACACTGTTGGTGGGAATGTTAATCAGTACAACCACTATGTAGAACAGTTTGGAGCTTTCGCCAAACTGATGTAACACAAAGAAAGGACACATGTTTTGTTTTCAACACATGTATCCTTTTAACACGTTTTGTTTGTAACACAAAGAAAGGATACATGTTTGAGGTGACGGATATCCCATTTACCTTGATGTGATTATTATGCATTATATGTCTGTATCAAAGTATCTCATGTAGTCCATAAATATGTACCTACTATGTACCCATGAAAATTTAAAACATTTTTGAAATATGTAATGTCAAATATAAATATTCTTATTTTCTAAACTTAAAGAATGTAATTACTATCTTCAGTCAATAAGAAGATGAAGAGATGGAAGAAAAAAGGAAAGAACAAACTTACTACGCATTTAGAAAGAAAAAATAGAGTTAATATAGAAAGGAGCAGAAGAGCAGACAGGTACTGTGAGGGTGAAGGGATGACATGAGGGGGTACAAGAGTTAAAGGTGAAATGAATCACCAGTTAGTTGATCTCAGAAACACTTGTTAGAAGTGTTGAACAGAATGGCGAATAAGACTGGCTCAGTCTCAACTCCCAGCCAGCGACACAGAAGACAGTGATTTCTGCATTTTCAGCTAATTACTGGGTTCATCTCACTGGGGGAGTGCGGATGATCTGTGCTGGTCAGCTGCTGCAGCCGACCAGCGAGCTGAAACAGGCGGGCATCGCCTCACCTGGGAAGCAAGGAATCCTTTTTCCTAGCCAGAACTGAGACACACAAAACCGGGCTCGGGTAACTCCCACCCCAATATAGCACAAACAAACAGGCACACCAGGAGGCATATCCCACACCTGCCAGGAGGATCCCAGCCCACCAGGGCCTCCTCATTGCTGCAGCAGTCTGTAGTCTCTGCCCGGCAAGGCAGCACCCGAGGAGGCTGGGGGAGAGCCTGCCGTGCCTGAGCCAAGTGGGTAAAGCAAAGCCTCTAGGAAAGCTCAAATGGGGCGGAGCTCACAGCAGCTCAAAGGAAACCTGCCTGTCTCTGTAGACTCCACCTCTGGGGACGGGGCACAGCCACACAACAAGCATAACAACAACAAAAGAAGCAGCAGAAACCTCTCTGCAAGGCATAGCTCTGTCTGACGCTTTGAAGGCAGTGGATCTCCCAACTTAGGAGGTTGAGATCACGAGGAAGGGACGAGCTGCCTGCTCAAGTGGGTCCCTGACCCTGAGTAGCCCAACTGGGGGCGCATCCCCCACTAGGGGGCAGTCTGACGCCCACCTCACAGGGGTGGAGTACACCCTGAGAGGAAGCTTCAAAGCAATCAGACAGGTACACACTTTCCTTGTTCAGAAATATTCTATCTTCATAGAGCCTCTCTGCTGCTGATACCCAGGCAAACAGGTCTGGAGTGGACCTCAAGCAATCTCAACAGACCTGAGCTGAGGGTCTGACTGTTAGAAGGAAAACTTATCAGGAAGGACACCTACACCAAAACCCCATCAGTACATCCACCATCATCAAAAGACCAAGTGAATGGGCTCAAGATGGGGAAAAACAAAACAAGAAACTGGAAATTCGAAATAAGAGCATCTCGACAAGGGCGCGGCTCATCGCCAGCTGCTCGGATCAAAGCAGACGGCTGACAAGATGAAGAAAGGCTGATCCTTCAAATTTCTCAGAGCTAAAGGAGGTCACGGTATAGCACAAAACTAAAATCTTGAAAAATTAAAATTGATAGCTGGGTAATTAATGCAGAAAGGTCAAACAAATGAAAGATGGCTCGCAAACCCCACGAAATCTTGTGTCATCACAAGCAGTAACCATTTCGATCAACTGGAAAAGAGTATCATGATGGATCAAATGAACGAGAAATAAACGAAGAAAAATAGATCATACAAGATGGGATTATGTAAAAAGACCAAATACGTCTGATTGGGGTGCCTGAAAGGGAGGGAAAATGGAACCAAGTTGAAGCTATATCGAGGATATCATCCAGGAGAACTTCCCAACCTAGTAGGGCGAATAACATTCAAATCAGGAAATACAGAAGGCATACAAAGATACTCAAAAGATACACAAGAGCAACTCCAAGACACATAATTGCCAGATTCACCAAAGTTGAAATGAAGGAGAAAATCTTAAGAGCAGCCAGCAGTGAGAAAGGTCAGATTACCCACAAAGAGCCCATCCAGACTAACTGCAGCAGATCTCTCGGCAGAAACTCTACAAGCCAGAAGAGAGTGGGGGCCAATATTCAACGTGCTTAAAGAAAAGAATTTTCAGCCAAATTTCATATCCAGCCAAACTAGAAGTTTCATAAGTGAAGGAGAAATAAAATCCTTTACAGATAAAGCAAATGCTTAGAGATCTTTTTGTCACCACTAGGCCTGCCTTACAAAGAGACCCTGAAGGAAGCGCTCAGCTGTGGAAAAGGAACAACTGGTACCAGCCATTGCAAAAACGCAGCCAAATGTAAAGACAAAAGCAATACGAGGCTAGGAAGAAACTACATCCAACTAGCGAGCAAAATAACCAGTTAATATCATAATGGCAGGATCAAGGATTCACATAACAATCTTAACCTTAAATGTATGAAATGGACTAAATGCTCCAATTAAAGACACAGACTGGCAAACTGGATAAAGAGTCAGAACCCATCAGTCTGCCACTCTGTATTCAGGAGACCCATCTCACACGCAGAGACATACATAGGCTCAAAATAAAAGGGATGGAGGAAGATCTACCAAACAAATGGAGAACAAAAGCAGGGGTTACAATATAGTCTCTGATAAAACAGACTTTTAAACCATCAAAGATCAAAAGAAACAAAGAAGGCCATCATAATGGTAAAGGGATCAATTCAACAGGAAGAGCTAACTATCCTAAATATATATGCAATACAGTAGACACCCGATTCGCGTAAGTCATAGAGACTTACAAAGACAGACTCCCATACAATAATAATGGGAAAACTTCCAGCACTCCACTGTGGCTAGACAGATCAACGGGACCAGTTAACAAGGATATCCAGAATTGAACTCATCCCTGCAGCAAGCAGACCTAATGAACATCATAGAACTCTCCACCCCAAATCAACAGAATATACATTCTTCTCAGCACCACATGTTACTTACTCCCAAAGAGTGACCACATAGTGGAAATGTAAAAGCACTCCTCAACAAATGTACAACAAGAACAGAAATTATAACAAACGCCTGTCTCTCAGACCACAGTGCAATTAAACTAGAACTCAGGACTAAAACTCAATCAAAACCACTCAACTACATGGAAACTGAACAACCTGCTCCTGAATGACTACTGGGTACATAGCAAAATGAAAGCAGAAATAAAGATGTTCTTCGAAACCAATGAGGAACAAAGATACAACATACCAGAATCTCCTGGGACACATTTAAACAGTGTGTAGAAATTTATAGCACTAAATGCTTACAAGAGAAAGCAGGAAAGATCTAAAAGAGTGACACTCTAACATCACGCCAATTAAAAAGAACTAGAAGCAAAGAGCAAACACATTGACTAGCAGAGGCAGAAATAACTAAGATCAGAGCAGAACTGAAGGAGATAGGAGACACAAAAACCTCAAAAATCAATGAATCCAGGAGTTGGTTTTTAGAAAAGATCAACAAAATTGACAGACCACTAGCAAGACTAAGAAAGAAAGAGAGAAAAAGAATCGTCAGCCCTTAATCAAAAATGATAAAGGGATATCACCACCCGACCCCACAGAAATACAAACTACTATCGAGAGAATACTATAAGCACCTCATAAAATAAACTGGAAAATCTAGAAGAAATGGATAATTTCCTGGACCTTACACTCTTCAAGACTAAACCAGGAAGACGTTGAATCCTGAATAGACCAATAGTGGCTCTAGAAGTGGGAGGCAATAATTAATAGCCTACCAACCAAAAAGTCCAGGACCAGATGGATTCACAGCTGAATTCTACCAGAGGTACAAGGGAGGAGTTAGTACCATTCCTTCTACTGAAACTATTCCAATCAATAGAAAAGAGGAATCCTCCTAACTCATTTTATGAGGCCAACATCATCCTGATACCAAAGCCTAGCAGAGACACAACAAAAAGAGAATTTTTAGACCAATATCCCTGATGAACATCGATGCAAAAATCCTCAATAAAATACTGGCAAACCAGTTCAACAACACATCAAAAAAGCTTATCCACCATGATCGTGGGCTTCATCCCTGGGATGCAGGCTGGTTCAACATTCCAAATCAATAAACATAATCAGCATATAAACAGAACCAAGGAGCAAGAACCATGATTATCTCAATAGATGCAGAAAGGCTTTGACAAAATTCAACAGCCTTTCATGCTAAGCAGCTCAATAAATTATTTATTGATGGGCGTGCCTCAAAATAATAAGAGCTATTTATGACAAACCCACAGCCAATATCATACTGAATGGGCAAAAACTGGAAAATTCCTTTGAAAACTGTACAAGACAGGATGCCTCTCTCACCACTCCTATTCAACATAGTATTTGGAAGTTCAACAGAACGTCAGGCAAAGAGAAAGAAATCAAGGAGTATTCAGTTAGGAAAAGGAAAGAATCAGAATTGTCCTCTGCAGATGACATGATTGTGTATATTTAGAAAACCCCATTGTCTCAGCCAAAATCTCCTTAAACTGATAAGCAACTTCATGAAGTCTCAGGATACAAAAATCAATGTGCAAAATCACAAGCATTCTTATACACCAGTAACAGACAAACAAGAACAAATCAGGAATGAACTTCCATTCACAATTGCTTCAAGAGAATGAAATACCTAGGAATCCAACTTACAAAGGGATGTAAGGGCCTCTTCAAGGAGAACTACAAGCCACTGCTCAGTGAAATAAAGAGGACACAAACAAATGGAAGAACAGCCACCATGCTCATGGATAGGAAGAATCAATATCGTGAAAATGGCCATACTGCCCAAAGGTAATTGCAGATTTAATGCTCCATCCCATCAAGCTACTCAATGAGTTTCTTCACAGAAGTGCTGGAAAAAACTTGCTTTAAAGTTCATATGGAACCAAAAAGAGCCCGCATCTCAAGACAATCCTAAGTCAAAGAACAAGCTGGAGGCATCACGCTACCTGACTTCAAACTATACTACAAGGCTACAGTAACCAAAACAACATGGTACTGGTACCAAAACAGAGATATAGACCAATTATCTGGAACAGAACAGGAGTCGCAGAAATAATACCACACATCTACAGCCATCTGATCTTTGACAAACCTGAGAGAAACAAGAAATGGGGAAGGATTCCCTATTTAATAAATAGTGCTGGGAAAATTGGCTAGCCATTAAGTAGAAAGCTGAAACTGGATCCTTTCCTTACTCCTTATCACGAAAATTAATTCAAGATGGATTAGAGACTTAAGTATTAGACCTAATACCATAAAATCCTAGAGAGGAAAACCTAGGTAGTACCATTCAGGACATAGGCACGGGCAAAAGACTTCATGTCAAAACACCAAAAGCATGACAGCAAAGCCAAAATTGACAAATGGGATCTCATTAAACTAAAACTCTGCACGGCAAAGAAACTACCATCAAATTGAACAGGCAGCCTACAGAATGGGAGAGAAAATTTTTTGCAATCTACTCATCTGACAAAGGGCTAATATCCAGAACCTACAAGAACTCAAACAAATTTACAAGAAAAAAACAAACAACCCCATCAAAAAGTGGGCAAAAGGATGAACAGACATTTCTCAAAAGAAGACATTCATGCAAACCAACAGACATATGAAGAAATGCTCATCACTACAGCCCATCAGAAATGCAAATCAAAACCCTGTGAGATACCATCTCCGCCAGTTAGAATGGCGATCATTCAAAGTCGGAAACAACAGGTGCTGGAGGGATATGTGGAGAAATAGGAACACTTTTACACTGTTGGTGGGATTGTAGCTGTTCAACCAATGGAAAACAGTATGCGTGATTCCTCAAGGATCTAGAACTAGATGTACCATATGACCCAATACATCCCATTACTGGAGTATATACCCAAGGATTATAAGTATACCATTATAAAGACACATGCACCACGTATGTTTATTAGAGGCACTTCACAATAGCAAAGAACTTGGAATCAGCAAATGTCCATCAGTGACCAGATTGGATTAAGAAAATGTGCTTTTATATACACCGGAATACTATGCAGCCATAAAAAAGGATGAGTTTGTGTCCTTTGTAGGGACATGGATGCAGCTGGAAACTCATCATTCTTAGCAAACTGTCACAAGAACAGAAAACCAAACACCACATGTTTTCTCACTCATAGGTGGGAACTGAACAATGAATCACTTGGACTCAGGAAGGGAACATCACACGGGGGCCTATCATGGGGAGGGCAGGAGGGAGAGGATGGCATTGGGAGTTATACCTGATGTAAATGTGAGTTGATGGGTGCAGCACCAAGATAGCACAAGAAATATACATATGTAACAAACCTGCGTTATGCACATATACCCTAACTTAAAAGTATAATAATAAAATAAATTAAAAAAGTATGGCTAAATAAACATTAAAAAAAAAGAAACACTTGTTAAACTTGCGTAAGTGTAAGAAGTTTATACTATTAAAGGATACCCAGTCTAAGCAAACAGGTACCAAAGGATATCCACTCTAAGTAAACAGGTACCACACTTCCAGCAATCATCCTTTCAATTCCTAAAGGTGTATGTAAATCAAATCCTGTATTATTTTTTAAAGTTACTACATTTAAAACTTTTAAAGTAACATTTAATTACAACCCCAAACCCATCAATTATCTTTGGCCACAGAACAGACCTTTCTAAAATAGTTGGTATACAAAATATGCTACTACAGAAAAATAATCAGTATGCAAAAGTAAGTGTTTCAGTCACCAGTACCTATAGCAGAGAAAGGAGCCTAATGTTTATACTTACAGGAACTAGGCAGTATTAGGCCAGGAGAGGCTGGAGGAGAAAATCTAAGTATGTGAGGCCAGGCGCGGTGGCTCACGCTTGCAATCCCAGCACTTCTGGAGGCCGAGGCAAATGGATCACCAGAGGTCAGGTGTTCAAGACCAGCCTGGTCAACATGGAGAAACCCCGTCTCTACTGAAAATACACAAATTAGCAGAGCATGGTGGCACATGTCTGTAATCCCAGCTACTCAAGAGGCTGAGGCAGGATAATCACTTGAATCCATGAGGTAGAGGCTGCAGTGAGCCGAGATCACACCATTGCACTCCAGCCTGGGTGACAGAGGGAGAGTCTATCTCAAAAAAAAAAAAAAAAAAAGTATGTGGCCAGACGTGGTGGCTCATGCCTCTAATCCCAGCACTTGGGGAGGCTGAGGTGGGCAGATCACCTGAGGTCAGGAGTTCCAGACAAGCCTCACCAACATGGCAGAACCCTGTCTCTACTAAAAATTAGCCAGGCATGGTAGCACAGGCCTGTAACCCCAGCTACTCAGGAGACTGAGGCATGAGAATCGCTTGAACTCGGAAGGGGTGGGTTGCAGTTGCAGTGAGCCAAGATCACGCCACTGCACTCCAGCCTGGGTGACAGAGTGAAATGGTGTCTGAGGGGGGGAAAAGCATGCTGTGAATAAGGGAAATAAAAGAGAAAAGGCTAAAGGTCATTGGTATGTAGTGATCACAGACCTCAGGAAAAACAGCTCCAAAGACCCACAGCAGTTTTCTTGTAATGAAGAGCACTGGGAAGCAAGTGAATTGATGATTATGCTAACTCAGTGAGGCAGGCTGTAGCCTACAGACATTCTCTTTTTCTACCATCATCTGGTTAACCTATAGAGAATTTAAGGATGCTACCCAAACCTTAATTTTGTTCAAGTGAAGATAAACTTCTGTATTTTTTTTAACTGTCTCATATTGCTAGCTTAGATCACTGATAGAAAGAAACGGTCCAATTCTTCAAGGAGACAGAACAGAAAAGTGCCAAATTTGTTTCTTTAATTTTCTCCTTTAAATGGCTGGTGATTTTTCATTTCATACAGAATTTCCAAATTTGGAAGGACAATTTAAAATTTACTGAAGTTAAGAATAAATGCTGCTTTAAGATCAAAAGGTAAGCTAATACAGAGAGCAAGTATCTGTTCAGAGTTTAAACCCAAAGTATGACCCACTTTTAAGACTTTATAGCCTAGAGGAGAAAGTCTTTAGATCTAAATGTCAGCATGTTCTTTTAAAATCATTATTGTGATTATTTTTAACTCCATCATTCTCTCAATGAAAAAAACCACACACAATATAGCCTATTTATTAAAAACTAGTGAATACCACATCAGAAAGAGTAACACGTATCTATAGAAGAATTATCATGGAAATAAAAAATGTATCAGCACTGACAGTAGCCGTCAGGAATGTTCGCTCCCATAGTCTAAATAGCATTAAAAATTGAAACAACAGGTTTTTCAATGTTAGATACGTGGAATAGGTATTTGAGGAATTTTTAAAGAATTTTTTGCCCCTAATAAAGACACATCAGTGAAATGCTCATTTTTCAAGGCTATACTATTACGATCACGGTAACTCTCTGTAAGCAGTGTATTAAAAAAAAAAAAAACTTTAAAATATAGACTTCAGAGACATAGAAGAATCACTTGCAAATGTCCATAGGGGCTTAAAGAAAACTACAATACAGTGGTTGAAAGCAATGTCTTTGAAATCAGACACACCTGGGTTTCTTGGCTGTAATATTTCTACTTGTAAAATAGGCAAGTTACTTAACCTCTTTAAGCCTTAGTTTTCTCATCTGCAAAGTGAGAAGAATAACAACACCACTTTCAGTGAGCTGTGGTCAAAATTAAATGAAATAATAAATTTAAAGTGCTCAAACGACTTCTGGTACCTGGCAAATGATCAACAAATAACAGCTATTGTTTTATTTTAATATGATACAGGCAATTTAAAAGTAAATGACTATTGAGAAACAGTTGCCAAACTATTAATTCTCAGAATATGCTAACCAGAAGTCAAGGATATATTTTCAGTCAACAGAACAAACCACTTAGTCATTATGATCACCATCAAAGAGTGTCATAGAAACCAAGCCAAAAGAGTCACTGCCCTCAAGGAGCTTATAATCCTAAACAGATGACACTGGCACCAACTAACATGTAAAAGGCCAGAGCCATTGACAGAATTGTACAACAAACTTAGAGCAGAAAGAGCTTAAGAGTCAAAAAAAAAAAAAAAAAAAAAAAAAAGAAGAAGAAGAAGAGATTAAGATTTAGAAACTTCATGCATAAATAAGGTTCATAGATCAGAGTTCCTGGATCCACAAGTGAGACAGGAAAAGTATTTAGAGAGTAATTTGTAAACTTCTTCCTGTCTTACCAGCATCTTCAGTGAGAATTCTGTCTTTCCTTTTATAGACTGCTAACTGACTACAATAAAACTTTGAGGTAAGTTTTGATGAGTCTTCAGAGATGGATAATGATCTCCATATCCACCGGGAAAGAATCAAAAACTGCTTCACTGCACTAAGTCTTAATCATATGATCAGAATGTGTAAAACTGTCAGGAAATTTTTCAGGTTTTTCCATCATATTGTTACAATTCTTTAAGGAAAAATACTCAAATAGGCAACCAGGGAAAGAACTTCAAAGCTTTGACACAATGATGCTACTGTTCATTATTTAAATAAATACTCACTCTGGGTTTGTTTTTATATTCTCCATTTCTTCTAACTGTTCTGATTTATTCAGCCCTTGGGTAGCCAGTGAATAGCCTACTTTTGCTCCTCAGGCTTAAAAAATCTATTTAATCAAGTTAGATACATTTTTGTTTCCTTTTAAGTACCATGTATACTAAATTATTCTAGAAATACCTAAAGATAATTAAAGCTAATATTTTAGTCTTGCTTTTGAAAACAATAAACCTTTCTCCTTCAAAAGTCTGCGGTGTCAGTTATTACTTTTCCTTGTAAGCAAATCAGCCAAAAACTCAGACAGTGTATAGATCCCAATAACTGTCAATAACAGAGTTAATTCAGTAATATACCAATTAACAAAATCTGATCTCTGATCTCAGATCGACGTGAACTTTCTTCTATAAAATACATACTAGAGAGGTTCACTAAAAGGAATGGTATTGCTAACATGAAGGGAGTTTGAGAACTTGGCATATTAACATCAACCAGAAAATAAACATACATAAATTTCTAAGCTGATATCAGAATCAAAATAACTGCAATACTGAGATACAGAACTTACTACTCTTTATGTGGTGTCCTCCAGTACTGCTTGCCAAGCACTGCTCTTTATGTGTAGGTAGGCGCATGTGCGTGTGTGTATGTATTTGGTCCTCCTGACAAGTCCGAAGGTAGGTACTGCTATTACCCCCATTTTATAACTGTAAAAACTCAATCAGCTAATAAGCAGCAGAGCCTGAATTTTAATCTAGGCATACTTCCAAAGTCCACACTATTAACCACGGCACTATAATGACTTAACTAAATTCATTAGCTCAATATAATACAGATAAAAGCAAGTTAAAACTTGAAGTGCTGAAAAATATACGTATCTCAATAACAACTGTTACAACATAAATTCGTTTTAATGGAATAATATCTAAACTTTTTGTATAGGGATACAGATCAGATGGCATTCTCACCTGCAGTATAAAGTGAAATTATGCAAAGAATGGAAAGTAGATCCCAAAATTGCTGGAGAGGCTATATAATCAGGCTAAGAAAATATATGAGAATACAGAAGGCTTGGCACAGCCCGGATCCCGGACAGATTTCAGACTCAGAATCAGGCTGGAGGACACCACTGACACTCCAGAATGCTGGATGTGACACCATCAGTGGCAGTGTAACCCCTGAAAACTGGATGTTGCCACTACTCCTGCTGCCTCACAGGAATATATTCTCTCCTTTCACTGCTCCTGAATCAAAGCCCAGAGTACGTGAAATTGATTGGCCAAATTTAGGTTGCATACCTGCATTCTCACAATACAAAGAGGCCAGGAAACTGAGCATTTGCCATTCTTGGCTTTTGGAGTGAGAACTGTGCTCCACTTCCAAGAATTATGTACTCTACAATCCATTTAGTGGCATCAGGAGATGTGATTGTCTTCCAGATGGTGACTCTCAAAAGCTGAGTCATTTATATACATATATATGCTCCCTGTGCATGTTCTTAAGCTTTTAGTAATCCTCAGGAATGTTAAAGACCAAAAGTTTACCCCTTCATTTATTAAACAGACCTTCTTGATGTCCTAAAATTGTGTCTTTCAAAATTTTCAAAATCTATTAATTTTGGCATTTTCAGGTTAGCATGTGGGTATGTGAGACAGGAGGGCTTATGTGAGCTGACTTAACCCTGTTATGCTGACACCAACAAGGGTATTTCAAAAACATGTTTAAGATGAAATACTATTTAAAAATCTTATTTTATTTTGAGACAGAGTCTCGCTCTGTAGCCCAGGTGATCTTGGCTCACTGCAACCTTCACCTCTCAAGTTCCAGCTATTCTCCTGCCTCAGCCTCCCAGTAGCTGGGATTACAGGTGCCTGCCACCGTGCCTGGCTAATTTTTGTATTTTTAGTAGAGAAAGGGTTTCACCATGTTGGCCAGGTTGGTCTCGAACTCCTGAACTCAAGTGATCCCTCGCTTCAGCCTCCCAAAGTGCCAGAATTAGAGATATGAGCTACCGCGCCCGGCCTAAAATTCTTTATTTTAGAACAATTTTAGACATACCAAAAAGTTGTTAAAAATATTACAGAGAGGTCCCATATCACAGCTTCCCCTAATGTTAACATCCACCATGATCATTATATAATTATCACACACACACACAAAAAAACAGAAGAGTAACACTGATAGAATTCTATTAGCTAATCTACAGACCTTGTTCCAATTTCACCAGTTTTCCTACTAATGTGCTTTTTTTCTAGTCCACAGCAAATACAGGATCTCACATTACATTTAGTTATCACATTTCCAATCTAGGATAGCTCATGATTTTGATATGTGAAAACTAGTGGTCAGTTATTTTACAGATTATCTCTCAAGTTGGGTTTGTCTGGTGTTTTTTCTTAGGTTAAGGCTACACATTTTTGTAAGAATCTAACAGAAGTGTTGTTATGCCTTCATATGCATCATATCAAGATTTATATGATGCCAATATATCTTATTATTACAGATGATATTATCTTTAATGTCTTTGTTAAGGTGGTATCTGGCAGGTTTCTTCAGTGTAAAGTTACTAATTCTCCCTTTGTAGCTGATAAATATCTTGTGAGGAAATACCCTGAAACTATGTAAATATTCTGCTTCTCATCATAGCTTTGCTCAACTAATTTCAGCATCTATTAATGATTCCTGATTACAGTAAGTATTACTACTGTATCTGCCTCATGGTGATTTTCTATTATTCGTTCTACATTTATCAACTGGAATTATACTGTAAGGAAGAGTTGTTTCTATCTACTTATTAAATTATTTCTATTAGTATAGATTTACGATATTTAACTTATTCTATGGGTTACAGTTCACAGACTTGCCCCAGATTCAGTCATAGGGAGCTCCTTCCAGTTAGCTCCTGTGTCCTTCTGACATGCCCCCATCGTTTTGTTAAACAAATTATCCCAACTTGACTAATATCATTGTATTAGTCCATTCTTGTGCGGCTCATAAAGACACACCAGAGACTGGGTAATTTATAAAGGAAAGAGGTTTAATTGACTTACAGTTCCAGGGGGCTAGGGAGGCCCCAGGAAATTTGCAATCAAGGCAGACGGAAGAAGCAGCAAACACACCCTTCCTACATGGCAGCAGCAAGAAGTGCAGTATGAAGAGGGGGAAAAGCCCCTTATAAACCCACCAGATCTCGTGAAAACTCACTATCACAAGAACAGCATGAGGATAACCACCCCCATGGTTAAATTATCTCCCACCAGGTCCCTCCCATGACACAAGGGGATCATGTGAACTAGAATTCAAGATGAGATTTGGGTGGGGACACAGCCAAACCGTATCAATCACTGAGAAAATATATTCCAGAGTGAGCTCAATCAGGGTAACTTAATTCCTTTGTCAATTATCTTTACTATACAAATGAATCATTTGCAATTTTTTTCCTTTTCAGTTTAATTTTACTGAAATTTTTCTCACTGAGATTCAATTGTCCATTTAACTTCTATACCAAATATTTATCTGTTTTTAAAAATTCATTGGGAATTTTCTTTTGTGACCACAGTTCTACCAAATCCAATTCTGCAGAGTGAAATACTGCAGATGTAAATTTTAAGAAAAATTTTTGCAGCTGGAGGTAGAATTTTAGAGGTCCTTTAGCCCAATCTACTCATTTAACAGAGCAGAAAACTGAGGCAAGGAGAGGTCAAGCACTTTACCTTAAACAGCTAGTTTTGAAGCAGCAGTGGCACAAAAGTTAGTACAGTGCTCTTCCTCTACACTACAGTGCAGGGTCCTCTCCTAACCCTTATCAAAATTAGTCCACACACATACTGAGAAATGCATCTCTACTGAGGATAACTGTACCATTTCACTAAGGATATGCATCCAGAAGGAAGTTTGATCTAAAGTTGAGTAAGGCAGGAAGAAAGCTAGTTAAACATGGGCCAGAGGTCCTAAGCAAAATAGTAATATAGGTAAAATAGGCACAGGGTCAAGGCATGAAAAGACAAGGGAACTGTGGAGGAAAAAATTAGACCTCAGTGAGGTTCTGCAAACAGAAATCCAGCCTCAAGTCAAAAAAATTTGGGCATTTTTTTAACTAGGATCTAGGGAAAGAGGCATGGACACAAGCCTCCAAAATTAGTAAATTAATTCGTTTACTTATTCAACCGAGTTGGACATGGACCTAAGAATTTTGTGACTCAGCACATCCTAAACAATTCATTACAGCCTTCCCTGTCCCCCAGCTTCCATGGGCAAATCTCCCTACCTTGACTGGTAGAATGGCTCTCCAGTTACTTATTCTCATAAACAACTCGTCCTACATTCCTTACATACAAACATTTACCAAGTTGTGTATGTGTCCTATATCCTAATATCACTTTAGTACATTCTCTGTTCTGCATTCTCACTCCACATACTTGGTTGAGGTTCTCATCATCTCTCACTTAAGACTGGACTCATCCGGTATCTCTGAACTGACCTCCTGCCTACTGCCTTATTTCCTCGAATCTGTCTTCCTTATAGAACAAAGTCATTTCTAAAAAATGTAAGTCTAATCACAGACTTCCCTCTCCATATCACACCACTCCAATGCCACCAAAAGAGGTAAGGTTAGAGATGTGTGAGGTAAGCTTAGAGAAGAATTTGAAAAAGTATATTCAATCTATCCACTGTTTTTGTAACATACAAAGTACAGAAAGCAAAGCTTAATAAAGTCTTCTTAGATAATTAGGAAACACAAAATATGTACTCGTTTGTTTGTTTTTTTGAGATGGAGTCTCGCACTGTCGCCCAGGCCTGAGTGCAGTGGCGCGATCCCAGCTCACTTGTAAGCTCCGCCTCCTGAGTTCACACCATTCTCCTGGCTCAGCCTCCCAAGTAGCTGGGACTACAGGTGCCTGCCACCATGCCTGGCTAATTTTGCATATTTTTAGTAGAGATGGGATTTCACCGTGTTAGCCAGGATGGTCTCGATCTCCTGACCTCGTGATCCTCCCACCTCAGCCTCCCAAAGTGCTGGGATTACAGGCGTGAGCCACCGTGCCCGGCCATATGTACTAGTTTTTAAAATATTGAAAAATACTCTCCTGTAGAATAACATAGAATCACTTGGTCCAAGTCTATCTTTATAAATGGGGAACTCCACACAAACTGGTGGTCACTATCAAACTTGAACATACACACAGCCCTGTATGTTTCAGGTTTATATAAGACGAGTACTGTGTAGCACGTAGATTTAGGAATATAGTAGGGAATGCTTTTTCTTTGGCTTACTATATCTTGTTTAATAAAAGTATTCTTAATTTATCAATATAAAAATAATACCTATCATGGATTTTGCTGTTAACTTCAAACTACTAGTCAGTGAAATGTCTAAAATATATTTTCCTCTTTGAGACACATATTTAATGTGTGGGAAGACATTCAAGCTCCATTCAAGTATCTCTAGTATTTCCATATGTTTTAACTCACAGCATTTAGAAAGCTTGCTCTGCTAATAAACGGTTTATAGGCAAACCTCCTAGGTTTAAAAATAAAAATAGTAAAATGTCATCTGGCTACTAGATCTAGTGAATGACAAAAAATTCCATTTAAGTTATGGCCATTTAGGCCGGGCGCGGTGGCTCAAGCCTGTAATCCCAGCACTTTGGGAGGCCGAGACGGGCGGATCACGAGGTCAGGAGATCGAGACCATCCTGGCTAACACGGTGAAACCCCGTCTCTACTAAAAATACAAAAACTTAGCCGGGCGAGGTGGCGGGCGCCTGTAGTCCCAGCTACTCGGGAGGCTGAGGCAGGAGAATGGCGTAAACCTGGGAGGCGGAGCTTGCAGTGAGCTGAGATCCGGCCACTGCACTCCAGCCTGGGTGACAGAGCGAGACTCCGTCTCAAAAAAAAAAAAAAAAAAGTTATGGCCATTTAAACTTAGCAAAATGTTTTAATTTTACCCCATTTCTATAATCTTGATTTACTATCTCAGTAATAAAATATACAACGCATATAGTATAGAATAAATTATTTCCTTCAATGTATATGGGCTTGACATGTTATTTTCCTTAAGGGAAACAGATACAAAATTTAGAAGTACTTCTAATCTAGTCAATTTAAGAGATAGTATTTGGAAATACAGTGAAGGGGAAAAACTTCTGGTAGTCACTCCTTGCCTAATTACAGCCATGGGTCACTAAACAATGAGAATAAGTTCTGAGAAATGTGTTCATTAGATGATTTCCTCATTATGTGAACATCACAGAGTGTACTTATACAAACACAGATGGTAAGGCGTATATGGAATAGCCTATTGCTCCTAGGCTACAAATCTGTACAGAATATTACTATACTGACTACTACAGGCAACTGTAACACCATGGTCAATATTTGTGTATCTAAACACATGTACACACAGAAAAGGTACAGTAAAAACATGGTATAAAAAGTAAAAAATGGTATCCCTGTATAGGGCACTTACCATGAATGGTACTTGCTGGACTAGAAATTGCTGTAGGTGAGTGAGTGACTGAGTAGTTAGTGAATGTGAAGGTCTAGGACATTACTGTACACTATTGTACACTTTATAAACACAGGAAGCTCAGGCTATATTAAAATTATTAAAAGTGTTTTTCTTTCTTCAATAATAAATTAACTGTAGCATACTGTAACTTTTTGAGTATATAAACTTTTAAATTTTTAAAACTTTTGACTCTTGTAATAACACATAAAACACACATTGTATAGCTATACAAAATATTTTCTTTCTTTATATCCTTATTCTGTAAACGTTTTTCTATTAAAAATTTTTAACTTTTAAAACTCTTTTGTTAAAAACTAAGAGACAAACGCACATGTTAGCCTAGACCTACACAGGGTCAGGATCATCAATATGAGTGTCTTCCACCATAATATATTGTCCCACTGAAAGGTATTCAGAGGTAATAACAGACATGGAATTGTCATCTCCTATGATAACAACGCCTTCTTCTGGAATATTTCCTGAAGAACCTGAGGATGTTTTACAGTTAACTACTTTTTTAAATAAGTAGAAGTAGACTCTAAAATACACTAAAAGTATAGTATAGTAAATACATAAACCAGTAAGTCATTTATTATCAAGTATTTTGTACCATGCATAACTGTATCTGCTCTAGTGGTAGCATAATAGGCTTGTTTATACCAGCATCACCACAAACACATGAGTAACACATTGTGCTGTAATGTTAAGATGGCTACGACATCACCAAGTGATATAAATTTTTCAGTTACATAATAATCTTACAGGAGCACCACTGCATACACAGACTGTCATTAACTGAAATGTTGTTATGTGGTACACGACTGTACTTGAGTCTAAACTGACCTCTCTTCTTCAACTTGTATTCCATTTTGATCCTTCTTAACTGTAATAGGGGGACCAGGACATTATCTTTGCAGTATGTCCCCTCTGCCTCTACTGGCTCTCCGCCCCACTCACCCGGCTCTGCTGGTACTCTGTGGGTGCACAGATAAGAAGTAGGATTTTTCTATATGAGCCAGATCCTCCAACAGACAATTTCGCCTGTGATAATATATATTCCCTGGAACATGTATTTGGAACAACCTGTAGAGGAGAATGAGCCCTCTAGAGTCACTCCCTTGCTGATGGCCCTTCACTTAGGCTGGATGAATGGGATCCCACACACTGAGAAGCCCTAGAGATGTTGGTTAAAAGTACAGACCCTGGAGCCAGACTGCCTAGAGTCAAATCCCAGACCTACCTGCCTCTTACTGTACGTCCTTAGGTAAATTACTGAATCTTAGTTAACTCATCCTTAAAATAGGGATAAAAATACTAATCTCAAATAACTCTAAAATGAGCAAGTACATTGAAAGCATTAATAACAATTCCTGGTACACAGTGGGTAGACAATGTTAGCAGTTATTAAAATAATTATTATTACTACTATCACTACTGCTGTTATCACCACTATTGTTACTAACAATGAGGTAAATAGCAGTGAGAAGGAGGTGAATTATCTGGTCAGGCTTTATATGTCAAATTACAATAAAGCTAACTGCCTTCATTGGGCAAACTCTGTTGATTTCGTTCTATAACATATTAACAAGACTATGAAGGTTGGCAAGATGGCTAACTAGAGACGCCTGGCATTTGTCCCCCCAGACCAAAAAGGACCAAGGCCACAAAGAAACAACTAAGATTTGATTTGAGTGTTGAAGGGAGAGTGCTGGAGTGCAGCAAGGGAGTGAAAATGCATCTGTAATGACAGGAGGGCAGCATGGAAGCACATAGCCTCTATAACCCCATCTCCCCAACCTGGATGAGACCTGCCTGGCGTCAGAGGGAACTTTCCATCATGGGAAAAAGGTAAGCAGAAAATCACCACCAACCCCCATTGCCACCACAAATGCCTAAGTCCTTACAACAGAAGAATCCCATGGTCCTTGCAAGCTCTCAGCTCCATTTGGAGAAATGCCGGGAATTCACGCAGTTTCACTGCTCCAGATTAGGAGCACAAGGTGCACCCTCTCCCCTGTGAGACAAGCTACTGCAGCACAGTGCCATCTTGTGACCTGAGGCACCTCCGGAATGCTCCTTGCTCACGGAGCCAGTAGCCACTGCACTTCTCCAGCACTGGGGTTTCATATTCATTATGCCAAGTCCATACATTATATATGAATGCCACAACCCCAGCTGTACAGAGTATGGGCCCAGGATTGGCTGTGACTATGGTCCTACACAGCAGGTAACCAACTCCTGGGGCCACACTCCCAATTGGACTAAAAGCCTACCAGTCCTGCCTAGGACAAATCCATCCACTGCATGACCTCTGCCATGTGGGAGAGGCCTACAAGTCTGCAAGCAGCTGACATAGCCCTGGGCCAGCGGAGTGGCTAAGTGCCCACACTCAGGGATCCGGAAACAGCCCCACACTTCCCTCTTCCCTCCCCAGACATGACCTGCCCAACTCCCCTACATCCTCAACAAGCGCCTGAGAAACAATGCTGTAGGCCACCCCTGGTGGAAATATTGCAGACTGATGAAACAGCCATGAGCCTAAATACATGGCTGAGAAACAGTCCTATGAGCCGTCCCCAGCAGACATGCCTTAGTCTAGCCAAGCAACCACAAGCATGCCTGTGTTCCTGGCTACAGTAACATCCCTGTGGCCACAACCCCAGTGAGCCAGACTCCAAGCTGCTTGACCCACTGTGTGCATGAACAAATGCCCAACCTAAGAGACAGTCCAGTGAGCCCAACCCTGGCAAAGCTGCACTACTGTCACCACACTCTCTCAGCCTAGGCCACTGAGAAACTCTCAAATGCCCCCAGTATGGATTACAGTTGAAGAAATTTTATGAAGACTACACTACTGTGTCCACCTAGAATCAAAGCCAATGCACTCCATCAAATCAACAACCCAAGATCTATTCATATGAGTAAGTCTTTCCTTATGACACCTAGTGAATAAAATTGGAAGAGGCGACTGGTCCACCAGATTGATAGAAATTAACACAGAGACACAAGAACAATGAAAAAGCAAGGAAACATGTCACTTCCAAAGGAAAACATAATTCTCCAGTAACAGACCACAATCATAAGGAAATACATGAAATGCCAGAAGAATTCAAAATAATAATCTTAAGGAAACTGAGTGAGATACAAGAGAATACAGATAAACAATTCAACAAAATCAGGAAAACAACTTATGATATAAGTAATAAATTTAACAGAGGTAGATTATCACAAAAAAGAACTAAAAAGAAATCCTAGAGCTGAGAATTAAATGAAGGAAATAGAAAATACAATTGAGAGCTTCAACAACAGACTATACCAAATGGAGAAAAAAATGTGTGAACTCCAAGACAGATCTTTGAAATAATACAAGCAGTGGCAAAAATGAATTGAAAAGGAAAGTCTAAAGGATTTATGAGACACCATTAAGCAAGCAAATATTCACACTGTGGGCATTCCAGAAGGCAAAAAGAAGGGTACAGGTGAGGAAATCATATTTAATGAAATAATAGCAGAAAATTTCCCAAGTCTTGGGAAAGAGATGGGCATTTAGGTCCAGGGAGATCAAAGAAACCCAAACAGATTCAATCCAAATAGGTCCTCTCTGGAGCCCAACCTAGTCAAATTGTTGTAAGTAAAAGACAAAGAATTCCAAAAGCATTCAAGAGAAAAGACTCAAGTCATAAATAAGGGAATCTCCATTAGGCTAACGCAGATATCTCAGAAGAAAGCTTACAGGCCAGGAGAGAATGGGATGATATATTCAAAGTACTGAAAGCGAGGGTGGGGAAACCCTGCTAGCTAAAAGTATTATACTCCACAAAGCTATCCTCCGGAAATGAAGGAGAAATAAAAGCTTCCAATAGAGAAGCAAAAACTAAAGGAATTTATCACCACTAGTTCAGTCTTATAAGACATGTTCAAGGGAGTCTTACATCTGGAAGTGAAAAGATAGTAACTACCATCAGGAAAACAAGTATAACTATAAAACTCACTGGTAGAGCTGATACAAAAGGAAGAAGAGAAAATAATCAATCCTTATCACTACAGAAAACCGCCTAACCATAAAAATAATAAGTAAGGGAATAAGGAACAAAAGATATGCAAAATAACCAGAAAATCAATAAAATGAAAGGAGTAAGTCCTCAACTATCAATAATCTTGAATGTAAGTGGATTAAATTCCCTCATTTAAAACATATACACTATCTGAACGAATGAAAAATCAAGACCCAAACATATTCTCCCTACAAGAATCTCACCTCAGCTGTAAATACACACTTAAACTGAAAGATATTTCATGCAAATGAAAATCAAGTGAGCAGGAGTAGCTACGCTTATGTCAGGAGACAAAAAAGTACACTATATAATAACAAAAGGATCAATTCAGCAAGAGAATGTAACAACTGTAAATACATTTGCATCCAACACAGGAGCACCCAGATATATAAAGCAAACACTATTAGATCTAAAGGGAGAAATGGACTTCAATACATAGTGGGGAACACTTCAATACATAGTGGGAAACTTCAACACCCCACTCTCAGCACTGGACAGGTCATGTAGGCAGAAAAATCAACAAAGGAACACAAATTTAAACTGCACCACAGGCCAGAAATGGAGGCTTATGCCTCTAAACCCAACACTTTGAGAGGCCAAGGCAGAGGATCAGTTGAGGCCAGGAATTTGAGACAACCCTGGGCAACATAGTGAAACCCCGTCTCCACAAAAAATAAAAAATAAGCTGGCTGTGGTGTCATGTGCCTGTAGTCCTAACTACTAAGGAGGCTGAGGAAGGAGGACTGCTTGAGCCCAGGAATTTGAGGCTGCAGTGAACTATGATCACGCCACTGCACTCCAGCCAAGGTGACAGAGTGAGACCTTGTTTATACACAAACTGTACCATAGACCTAAAAGACATTTACAGAATATTTCACCTAACAATTTCATTCTTTTCAGCCGCACATGGAACTCTCTCCAGGATTGACCATATGTTAGGACACAAAACAAGTCTCAATAAATTTTTAAAAATCGAGATATGAGGTATCTTATCTTGCCACAATGAAATAAAACTAGACATAACAAGAGGAACATTCAAAACTATACAAATACATGGAAACTAAACAAAATGCCTCTAAGCAACCAATAGGTTAAACTTGAAATTAAGAATGAAATTTTAAAATTTCTTGAAACAAATGGAAATAGAAACATAATGTACCAAAGCTTATGGCACACAGTAAAAGCAGTATTAAGAGGCAAGTTTATAGTAATAAATGCCTATGCCAAAAAAATAGAAAGACTTCAAATTAAAAAAACTAACAATTCACCTCAAAGAACTAGAAAATGAAGAGACAAAAAAAAAAAAAAAAAAACCAAACCCCAAATAAGAAAAAAAAAAAAAAAAAAAAAAAAAAAAAAAACCAAACCCCAAATTAGTAAAATAAATAAACAGTATCAGAGCATAAATAAACAAAATTGAGACTGAGGCCTGGCGTGGTAGCTCATGCCTGTAATCCTAGCACTTTGGGAGGCCAAGGCAGGAGGATCATTTGAGCTCCCAAGTTTGAGACCAACCTGGGTAACATGGTGAAACTTCATCTCTACAAAAAAATCAAAAATTAGCCAGGCGTGGTGGCATATGCCTGTAGTCCCAGCTACTCAAGTGGCAGAGGCAGGATGATCACCTGAGCCCAGGAAGCTGAGACTACAATAAGCCAAGATGCAGCCACCGCACTCCAGCCTGGACAACAGAGTGAGACCCTGTCTCCAAAAAAAAAAAAAAAAAAACTAAAATAATAAAAAAGATCAAACAAAAAGTTAGTTCTTTGAAAAGATAAACAAAATCAACAAACCATTAGTGAAACTTGGAAAGAAAGAAAAAAAGAAGAGACTCAAATTTGAAAAAATCATAAACAGAAGAGGATATGTCACAATGGACACAATAGAAATACAAAGGATCATTAGAGAGTACTATGAACAACAATATGCCAATAAATTTGAAATTTTAGAGGAAATGAATAAATTCCTGGACACATACAACCTATAAAGACTGAACCCGGAAGAAAAATAAAATCTGAATAGACCAATTACAAGTCATGAGAGAGAATCAATAGTAAAGTCTTCCAATAACAAAAAAGTCCAGGACCAGATGGCTTTACTGCTGAATTCTACCAAACCTTTAAAGAAGAATTAATACCAATTTTTTCCAAACTATCCCAGAAAATAAAAGAGGAGGGAATTCTTCCTAATTCATTCTATAAGGCCAGCATAACCCTGATACCAAAACTAGATAAGGATACAACAACAAGAAGCAGAAAACTACAGCCAGTATCCCTGATGAACACTGTTGCAAAAATCCTCACCAAAATATTAACAAGCCGAGTTCTAACAACACATCAGTAAGAGGATACATCATAATCAAGTGGGGTTTATCTCAGGAATGCAAGGATGTCTCAACATATGCAAATCAATAAACATCACACATATCCACAGAAAGAAGGACAAAAACCGTAAGATGTAGAAATAGCTTTTGATAAAATTCAACATCCCTTCATGATAAAAACTCTTAATAAATTAAGTATAGAAGGAATGTACTTAAACATAATAATGGCCAAATATGACAAACCCACAACTGACATCTTACTGAACAAGAAAAAGCTTTCAGCTAAGAACTGGAACAAGACAAAGATGCCCAATCTCAGTACTCTTATTCAATATACTAATGGAAGTCCTAACCAGAGCAATTAGGCAGCAGATATATAAAAGGCATCCAAATTGGAAAGGGAGAAGTCAAAATGTCCCTGTTTGCAGATGACATGATCTTAATATATGGAAAAACGTAAAGACTTTACTACAAAAAAAAAAAAAAACCCTTAGAACTGATAACAGAATTCAGTAAATTTGTAGGGTACAAAATTAAATCAGTAGCATTTTTATACATGAATAATGAACTACTCATCCAACAGGGGATTAACATCCAGAATATACAAAGAACTCAACAGAAAAACCAACAAATAAAAACAAATCCAATTAAAATATGGGCAGGCTGGGCACAGTGGCTCACGCCTGTAATTCCAGCACTTCAGGAGGCTGAGGCAGGCAGATCACCTGAGGTCACGAGTTCGAGACCAGCCTGGCCAACAAGGTGAAACCACATCTCTACTAAAAATACAAAAAAAAACTAGCCAGGCATGGTGGCGGGCACCTGTAATCCCAACTACTCAGGAGGCTGAGGCAGGAGAATTGCTTGAACCCAGGAGGCGAAGGTCGTAGTGAGCTGAGATCACACCGCTGCACTCCAGCCTAAGTGACAGAGCGAGACTCCGTTTCAAGAAAACAATAAAAATAAAAACAACAACAAAAAATGTGGGCAAATGATCTGAACAGATAGAAAATGACATACATATGGTCGACATGTATATGAAAAAATATCACCACCACTAATCATCAGGGAAATGCAAATCAAAACTATAAAAAGATAACATCTCATTCCAGTTAGAATAACTATTATCAAAAAGAAAAAAGTAATAATAAATGCTGACAAGGATGTGGAGAAAAGGGAACTCATACACTACTGGTGGGAATGCAAATTTGTATAACCATTATGGAGAACAGTTCCTCAAAAACTACAAATGGAACTACCAGATGATACAGCAAGGCTCCTACTAAGTATACATTTTCTGGGGCTCAGAAAACAATATCCCAAAATGAAAGTATCAGAAGCAGCCTTGAAGCAAACATTTTTCTCTTTCTCCCACCCTCCTGTCTCTCTGTCCCATTCTCCCCAGAGGCTAGCCATAGAAACTAGAATCCCTGGCCCCCAAGGTGGATCATAGAAACCAGAACCCCTATTCCTCAAAGCTAGTCATAAATCCTATAAATAGTACTCCAATCTTACCTCTGGTTTTCATTGGAAAAACTGACCACAAAGGAATTATCTGACCTATGTTGTTTGTCTGTAGGTTGTAACAGTCCTGTTCTAGAGAGGGTCTTGTCCCATACCCGGAAGGAAGGAATGCATACTCAGAGAACCCAAAAAGAATCTAGACAGATGGCCCTCCTGAGTTTCCCCAGTCTATTAGTATTAGATCACCCGTTTTTGTCCAATCATATTTCTACATGACTGTCCATACTTTGTTGAACCTTTTCCCTGTATCTTTTGATAATTTCCCCTGTATCTTTTGATCTTCATTCCAAAGTCTTCTGTGTATATACGGTGAATAAATCTGTATGCCTTTTCTCTAATTAATCTGCGTTTTGAGAGTTGATTTTTCAGCAAAACATCAGGGAATCAAGGGAAAGCTCTCCCTTATCCCCTACAGTATCCAAAGTAAGGAAAATCAGTATGTCAAAAAGATACCTGCACTCCCATGTTTATTGCTGCCCTAATCACAATTGCCAAGATATAGAATCAACCTAGGTGTCCAATAATAAATAGATGAAGAAAATGTGATATAGATGCACTATGGAATACTATTCGGTCATAAAAGAGAATGAAATCCTGCCATTCACAGTAACATGGATGGAAGTGGAAGATAAGTGAAATAAGCTGCAAACAGAAAGTTAAACACCCCATGTTCTCATTCATGTGAGAGAAAAATAGTTGATCTCATAGAAGTAAAAAGTAAAACAGAATACTAGAGGCTGAAAAGAGTAGAGGGAAGGGAGGGTTAGGAAGAGATTTGTTAACAGATACACAAAATTGGAGCTAGATAGGAGAAATAAGTTCTAGTGTTCTCTCCCACAGCAGAATGACTACAGTTAACAATAAATATTATATACTTTCAAATAGCTGGAACGAGGATATTGAAAATTCCCAACACAAAGAAATAATAAATGTTTGAGATGATGGATGTTACTTACCATGATTTGATCACTATACATCATATGTATCAAACATATCAATATAACAGTGAAGTGACGGAAAGGATGAATTCATCACTATGTATGCCATGGATATGTACAATTATTACTTGTCAATTAAAAAATTAATTTTAAAACGGCCATGAATATGAATAACTGAATAAATAAATGTACACTTAACTGATCTTCAACCAAGTACCAGGGACTGCGCTGTGTACTTACACAAAGGTTATCTTATTTGAACTTTATAACTAGGTAAAGATTAAGTTTATTGTTCAGATGAGGAAACTGAAGTTTGTGATGCAAAATACTATTTTTATCATACCAGAACCACCCCTGGAGAACCTGAAGATCATAAAAAGATAAGCCATATTGTGCTAATCTGGAATATTCATAATAGCTGCTATTAACTTGATCTCTATGAAACAGTATAAAAGTTCCAAATAATTTAAACCAGATAACTTTTAGAACACAATCTACTTGTCTATTTAATATTAACAGTTTTATATTCTAAGTGTTAACTGTGCATACATTGATTTTCACAACAAAGATTTATATTATTTGGAAGTAGTATCTGTACCTTTTCTTTAAAATTCTGAAAGCGTCCAGTTTACTACTTGGTAAATAACGGATTTTATATGTTTGAGGATAATAATGAAAACTGCAATCACCAATATTTAGAACACACTCTCTGAATTCCAGGAATTCAGTTATAAAGGACTCTGGGAATAATATGCAACCCCTTTAATAGTACAGTGAAGGAAAGGATGAATTCAGCTGTATCAAGACAAATTTTAGATGTTAGTTAAAGGAAATGACACTAAATAGCAGTGAATCTCATAGTGAGAAAGGTATATTTTTGAAATTTCCTTCAATTCTTTCAGTTCGACCAAGCAGAAAGTCTTGATTTAGCATTGATTGGTCTTTAATACCTCCATAACTTTTGCCTATATCCCTTTTTAACATAGAAAAATCTAAGACACAGAAAACTGGCAGGTAACAGTATCTAGCTAGTATCTGGCTAATGATTGTTTTATTTTCAGAATTTGCTATGCTCTTTTTAGAGTCACATTGCTTTTTTACATTTTTGATAGTGTTAGAATGTTTCTTTTTTAAATGGGGGAAGGAGGAATGATTACTTAAGAGGTATGGGGTGTTTTTATGGGGTGATGAAACTTTTGAAACTAGAGAATTGGTGGTTGCAACATTGTGAATACACTAAATACCAATGATTGTTTGCTTTAAATGATTAATGTCTAAAGTTAATCTCAAATTTTTTAATTATTTGGAATAAATAAATCCATTTCTAACAATTTAAAAAATGTGGTGATGTATACATATGACAAAAATTATAAAAGTATGCAAATAAGTGAATTTGGGAAATAGACTTACCTCGAGAAATTGGACTGGAATGGTATAGATGAGATGTCTAGAGGTAGACTGTAAGAAGCTGATGGGTAGAGCCTTGCAAACTAATTTTGGTAGCTTTTCAAGATACCAACAATCTGGTAAATTTTAGCCTCAGGTGATTTCTAGTGGCATACCAGATGTCTTCAAGGGCTTAGGCAAAAATCCTGAGGCAAATAAAACATCTTCTACATCCATCTGCTTTCTGTTCTAAATCTCTGCAGCCCCTCTTCCTCTCCATCACCATTCAAGTGTACCCTGTGTTCATGATGACCTCTGCTCATTCAACACCCTAAATCATTTTTTCTGTTTTCAATTCTTTAGTCCAACTTCTGTTTTCAAAGTGTAGGCTTTAGCTATGTTTGAAAAGGGTTAATATTAGCCTTGCCTATCTCACAAGGCTTCTGAAAAGATCAAATTATATTTGAGGCATGCTTTAGAAGTGGTTTTCAAATTCTGAATTCTTACTCATTAGTGGGTCCTAATATCAATGTAATAGGTTATGATCAGTACTTTAAATATGGAACAAATCGGGATACAAAAAAATGGAGTGCACACTGCAATAGGAATTGCTATGGTTAACTCCTTTTTCAGTTTCATATATGCCTGTGTGTCTGTGCAAAGATATGTGTATAGTCAGTCACAATATAAAATGCTAATTTTCTGCGATTAAAAAAATACAGCTTTATAAGACAAGTATAATAGGTCTTTTCTGCTATATTTTCAAATAGAAAGCATATAAAAACTGTTTTTCAGAATAAAACAGGGTTACTACCTGACAAATGCAGTGATTGGCTCCTTAGCCACCTGCCCCATGAGCATCAATGCAGCATCAGTGTTTACTACCCAGGTTAAAACCTTGATGGCAAAAAACAACAAAGCAGCAAAAAAAACCAAAACAAACAAAAACAGACTACTCAGTGAAAACACCACTCAATGAGAATAGTCCTTTCTGTAATTAACTATAAAAAATTGGGGAAGTAACTTTAAAATTATATCTGAATTAACATTTGATCCTTGCATAACTTTGTAGGCTAAAGCTGAAAGCCATAAAAACTGATAAAGAACAAAACTGGTAAACACTGTGTTCACGGCAGCATATATACTATAATTGGAATGATACAAAGAAGATTACTATGGCCCCTGCGCAAGGATGACATGCAAATTTGTGAAGCATTCCACATTTTTAAGATAGTTTTGTATCATTTTGCGGACTATTACCGGTTTAAATCTCTGCTTTAAAAAACAAAAACAAAAACACACACACACACAAAAACCTGGTAAATATTTTAAAATATTCTAAAAGGTTGAGGTTTAACAGAATCTTGCAAAGCTCTTTATTTTGGAACTAACATATTATAATAAACATTTCTGAACAGTTTTAAGAAATTTGATAAATTACTATGGCTTGGGTAATTAGTAGAAGAAAAAACAAAACAAAACAAAACAGGAGGACTCACTGCAGCACCAAGAGCTCTGGAGTGCAAATCATCACTGGTTGCATCACTTCTCCAGTTGCAATGAATCAAAGAGTAGGTTAAAAGAGAATGCACACAGACCAGAGAACTGTTTCACATTTTTGGCTCAGACTTTACTTTGTATATATAAAAAGCCCTACTAGTGGCTCTATTAAGTGAACATTTAACATTTACTATTTTGTTTATAATAGTTAAAACAGTAATGTTTGGCCTTGTCCGCTTGCAAAATAAATCATAGCTGTCCTGATGCTGAGAAACATGGCTCAGGAAATATCTCTACTAGAGAGAGGCATCCCTTATATAGGCTTTTTAGAGACTATGGTCATCCTGCAGACAGTCTGACCATTTTAGATGACATAGCCCTATCCAGATAACCATAGAGGACTAATTGTGCTTTGTAACATGCCAAAAGTTTTTTTGTTTTTTGTTTGTGTTTGTTTGTTTAAGAATTAGGGAGCATTTACTCCACGTTGCCAAATGATACCAGATAATAATAAAAATAAAATTAACTGATCAAAATTAGCTAGAATAACACAAATTCAAAACATGCTTCCCCTATTTCATGCAACCCAAATTCTTCACTCTCAAAGAGCCCATTAACCATTAAAGAATAAGGCACCATGACAAGGAACGAGCAAATGTGTTTTATGAAATCATTTTCCAAATTAAATTATCTATTGCCCAGCTCCTTTTTTTTTAAAGGCATAATTTAAAACACTGTAAAAAATGAGCCTACATTATCCATTTGTTAGCTCTGGCTTCAAAAAATCTTCAGAATCCAAACATTACCTTCACCACTGAAACCCTTGTCCAGGAATTTACCTTTATGCCTAAAATAGCCCCTCATCTGTCACCCTGCTTCCACCATTCTCTCCCTGTAGTTATTCTCCATGCAGAACAGCCAGAATGATTCTTTTAAAAATGTAACTTGAATAATGCCAATCCTCTCCTAACATCCATGTAATGGCTTCTCATTACCCTCAGAAGAGTATCCAAACTCTACATAGCCAAAACAGCCCTATTTGATCTGATATATCCACCCACCTCAACCTTTTCCCACTTCCTCCTTCACTTTTCCCTATGTGAAGGCTGAAGCTGGTGGATCACTTGAGGTCAGGAGTTCGAGACCAGCCTGGCCAACATGATGAAACCCCAACTCTACTAAAACTATGAAAATTAGCCAGGCTTGGTGGTGGGCACCTGGTAATCCCAGCTCCTTGGGAGGCTGAGGCAGGAGAATCACTTGAACCCCAGAGGCGGAGGTTGCAGTGAGCTGAAATTAAGCCACTACACTCCAGCCTGGGCAACACAGCAGGACTCAGTCTCAAAACAAACAAACAAACAAACAAAATCTTACTTTTTTAAAATAAATTTTTTAAATAATTTTTTTTAAATTTTGACCTTTATATTTTGACTACATTCAAGTCACTAAATAGTGACAAAGTGAAATTACATCCTTCTCTTGAATCTGCTTATTCAACATAATGAAAATATAAGATTATATTAACTGCTTGCTTATATTTACACATTTGACTCTATAACAGCATCTCTTATGGATATATTTTAAACTGAAGTTTTTGGTTCATGATTGATTTCCATTTTTTCTGTCCTAAATATCAATACACATCCATAAATATTCATATGTTTTCTATTCTGCCACGTTTAGCAGAAAATTTTAATTCTTCCAACTTTATCCGTGAGCTCCAATGTTTTCAGAAGACTTTTAAAAATCTTTATAAGTAAATACTTATGTTAATTCAATTTTTCTTCTGGCTTTCTCAAGCAACTTTGATCAATATGTAATCAGATTAATCTACAAAGTTTTATACATAATGTTTTCATCAGTTACATTTTTCCCTTCTATATGTTAATATCTATGCATCTAGGCAGTGTACATGTTTTACCTTTTAAGTATACTGCACAAGATCTATATTTTAAAATTAGACTATGAAAGCCAGGATTTCTGAGGATACAATTTAAGTATCTACAGTGCAGGTAAATAAAGCTCTTGAGATTTAATTCAACAAATACTTATCAAGTCCCTGCTACGCATGGTTTACATACCAACAGATCCAAAGGTAAGGAAGAAAAAATTCTCACCCCCAAAGAGCTCGTAACAGTGACATATAAACTTTTGTGTCCTTAGCCAACTTAGGCAAGGCACAGATTGCCTACTTCACCCATTCCCATATTCCAGTGGCAAGAGAACTCAGGACTAAAAGTTCCACTGTACATGAAATATTGAAAAAAATTATAATCCATTTTAATAAGAATATAGATCACCCACTTTTTAAACATCTTTATCAAATTATAATTTAAGACCATAAAATTCACCCATTTTAAGTGTGCAACTGAATGATTTTTAGTTAATTTACAGAGTTGTACAACCATCACCACAATCTTGTTTTAGAATATTCCCAACAGGGTCATTTATTTTTGAACCATATAGCAGTGAAATTTTGGAGTGCATATACTAGAGTCAGAGTTCCTGGCTCCAAAACTTATTAGATGCATGACCTTGGGTGAGTTGTTAAACCCTTCACTGCTGTACTTCAGTTTTCTCACCTAAAATACATAGTTAATGGTAGTACTTAATTCACAATATTGTTCTGAGGGTTAAACGAATTAAAACATATACAAAGCACTTGAAACGGTCCCTGGAACAAAGTAAGTGTTCAGTAAGTATCGCTTATTGTTAAAACTATATGCTTTAAAATCTAATTATTGGAAAGCAACAGGCTAAAAATACTACTGATGCAAATAGGTAGTATTTAGCCTATCTATTTATAGCCTACATGTGACGGCTAAAGCAAACAAACAACTTATAAAATGCACTTATTTGATAGTAAGTTTAAGGAACAATAATTTAAAATTTAAAAACAACAATAAAGCAACTGAAAACCAAACCCATTTAACATAAAACCTATAATGCTCTGATAGCATTCACTCATTTATTCAACAAATATTTATTAATATGTCATGCTCATTTTGGACACAGAGAAACAGCAAATAAGACAAAAAGTCCCTGACCATATTAATCTTAAAGAGAAACAAAATAAACAACCAGGCAAACTAAAAATAAAACAAAATATTTTCAGGGTTAATATCCCTAGATATGTAATCTTCTAGTCCCTAACAGAGCATCATAGAGGGAATGGCATGTGATTGGGCCTTCTTCAATGGATGTTGGATAGTGGATGGTGGCTATTTCTACCAGCAGTGGGGGGCTTGTGGGAGAGGCATATAGGATGGAGTGTTTAGTATAGGAGAAGGCACCAAGGCAGTAAATCAGACGGTAATCATAAGGGAACAAAGTATAATCTAGTCTGAGTAAAAAGTTTTTTTATTTAGGATGGGTGCAGTGGCTCCCATGTGTAATCTCAGCGCTTTGGGAAGCTGAGGTGGGTAGATCACTTGAGGTCAGGAGTTTGAGACCAGCCTGGTCAACATGGCGAAAACCCATCTCTACAAAAATTAGCTGGGCATGGTGGAGAGCGACTGTAGTCCCAGCTACTCTGCAGGCTGAGGTGGGAGAATCACTTGAATCTGGGAGGTAGAGGCTGCAGTAAGCCAAGATTGCACTACTGCACTCCAGCCTGGGTGAGTGAGACCCTGTGTTAAAAAAAAAAAAAAAAAAAAAAAAAACAAGTGTTTTGATTTATGGAGAAAGTTATGAAAGATACTCAAAGGGTGGAAAAAAGTATAAACTGAAAGGCTGGAAGTGTCAGTCTGAGAAAATTTGAACTTTATTCAGCATATGACAAGTACTGAAGTAGTAAGTATTGCGTTTAACGTGATTTAAACCAGGGCTAGGTTTATCAGAACACGGACAGAGAAAGGTGAGGATATCCAGCATCACAAGTTAAAGATGATAAAGGTATGAAGTAGAATGAAAGCGAGAGATGAAATTGAGGGAGTGGATGTGAGAAACACTAAAACACAGAACTGATAAGACTGACAACTGGTTACAGGAGGTAAGGAATATTCTGAAGTTCTAAATGGAAAAATAATAAAAATAGCAAAGTCAAAAGAAAGAATGAGTTCTAAAAGAGACAGGTTGTGTTTTGGGTATACTGAGCTTAAGTTCTGGCATATAATCCTGGTGGGTTGTTCCACATGTAGCTGAACGTATGTCTGGAATGAATAATGCTTAGGACAGAGTTAAGAAGATTTGGTGAGCAGTCACTGAAAGTAATATTACTGAACTTAAAATATCTCATCACCTCAACAGAAAAATGAGAAAGACGACATCCCTTTGCACTAATACGGAATCTAAGGTCTTACATTTAAGCAACTGTCTTACCAACATCCCAAATTACATGGTCCTATTATTCTTGTGTCACGTGTTTCCTATTGTATTCCCTGTGAGTAAAATCTTCTCTATATTCCTGGTGTCCTGAAATTTCATGACGCATGGCTTGGTGTGCGTCTTTTTCATTCTTTCCAGATGAGTCCTTCCTCTCTGGAAAGTCATGTTTTTCAGTTCTGAGACCTCTTTATTTTTAGTAACTCTTTCTTACCTAATTCCATCCTTCCTCTCCTATATTTTCATTAGAACTTTCTAGTCAAATACTAGACCCTGAATTGACACTGCAAGTTTCGTATCTTCTTTCTATCACTGTCTTTTATTCTACTTTCTAGGTTTCCTCGACTATATTTATATATACTCTCCAGGAGATTTTAATATTCCTAGGGATTCCTTCCCTTATACTCCAATCAAATATTTATTTTGCAAGAGATCTTCCTTAATCTCTTAACATTCAGATTTTTTGGTAGCAATCTGCTTTAGTTTCTTGGTTGTACTAGTCTCTATTTCCTCTCTGAGAATATCAATTATAGGGGTTTTTTCCTTGAAAATTTCTTCAGTTTTCTACATTGTCTCTCTCTCCTCTGACTTACTTATTCTGTTTAGTATAAGTTTCTGTATTTCATGTTAGAGGATTTCTCCAAATGTCTGGTGATCCCATGTCTACCATTAATTACCGAAGAGAAAAGCACTAAAAGCCAAATTAGAAACTCTACGTTAGGGTTCAAATTCTTTTTCTGTAAGGGACCACCTAGTAAGTATCTTTGGCTTTGAGGATCATATCCTCTGTTGCAGCTACTCAACTCTGCTAATATGATACAAAAGCAGTCACAGATAATATACAAATGAATGAGCAAGGCTGTTACAATAAAATGTATGGACACTGAAATTTGATTTTCATGTGTCACAAAATATTTTTATTTTGATTTTCTGAATCCATTATGATAGGCTGAGTAACACTCCCAAAGATTTCCACATTTGAGTCCCTGGAACCTGTTAATATATTACCTTATGTGGCAAAGGGAAATTAAGGTTTCAGATTGATTTAATGTTGCTAATCAGCTGACCTTAAAATAGGGAGATTATCCTAGATTACCTGAGTAGGCTAGATGTAATCACAAGGATCTTTAAAAAGTGGCAGAGGGAAGGAGAACAGAAGGTCGCAGTGTTATGACGTAAGAAGGACTCAACAACGTTGCTGGCCTTGATGATGAAGGAAGCGTGCCAGGAGCCAAGATATAAGGGTGGCCTCTAGAAACTAGAAAAGCAAGGAAACATTCTCCCTGGAGCCTCCTGAAAGGAACAATGTCCTGCTAACACCTTGATTTTAGTCCAATGAGACTTTAGCCTATAGAATTGTAAGATAATACATTTCTGTTATTTTAGCCACTAAATTTGTGGTAGTTTGTTGCAGCAGCCATAGAAAAATAATACAACCATCTAAAAATGTAAAAGCCATTCTTAGCTTGCCATACAAAAACAGGTAGTGGGCTAGATTTGGTACATGGCCATAGTTTTTCTGACCCTTAATATAGACTCTTAAGCCAGACTGCCTGGGATTGAACCTCAGTTATACCACATACTAACTGTAGTTTTTAGTAGGCAAGTCAATTTCTTTGTTTCTGGGTTTGTTTTAATCAGTAAAATGATAATGACAGCATTTATATCACAGAGTTGCTGTGTGGATTAAATAAAATATTACAAGTGCTTAAAATATTGCCTGGCTCACAGTAAGTACTCAGTAAGTACAATAATAATAATAACAACAAAAACAACAATAACAACAAAGGGGGAGAAGGAGAGGACAAACAACTCTACATGAAGATTTTCTTTGCCTGGAATATAGGGTCTCTTCATTAGGCCCACTTTAAAAGTAATTCTTTTGTCTTCTGTGATGGTAAAAGGAGAGCAGTGATTTGGCTGCACAGCGCAGAGGGAATTATAAGACAAATCGGTTTGCCTTTTACAGGCTTCTCCAATCACGGCTAAGGTTTCAGCTTTCTCTAGGTGGTTAAGTCACATACCATTTATGCATCTGGCTTACAGCTTACAAATGAATCTTGATATCTCTTTTCTGCTATCATCTCCTCTCTAATTCTCTTCATCCATTCGGGTTTATGCTTTAAAACGGGCCTTTCCTGTCACTTTAGTGAGGTTTCAGGAGGAAGCATGGTTGAACAAATGTGTTTAACCTGCCATGTTTTAACTGGAAGTCTTAAATTATTATATATTCATAGTCTTAAAAAATAAGGATAATAATCATCCATATTTTTCAAAAACCTTTTACCCTAACTTTTTCAAAAGCCAGTATTTTTTCATTTAGTAAATGTTGCTTCTAACAGCATGTGTGACAAAAGCATTTACAGGAGCATTTTATAAGAGCATTATTTACAAGAGCATTATTATTAAAACTTTATATAACTCTATGAAAATAATTGAAAAATTTGAATTTAAGTTTAGTGCCTGCAAGTAATTTGCAGTTTTGATGGTTATTTTTGTGTTCTGAATCAATGATATACTTTTTTGGAAATGTAACCACTGAAAAATAGGCATGTGAAAGCACTACAGAATAGTTAATATGTCATACGTGTTCTGTCGAATATTTGTAAAAAGGTCATTATAATTCATGTATCTACTCAGGCATAACTAAAACGTGGGTCCACAGCATTGTTACTTATTGATGGTAGTTACATTTGCATACAATGAATGACTGGTTGGAGCAAAGCACCTACACTCTTTATCTTCCTAAACCAAACCTTTAGTCACCAAGAAATCCGTCAAACTTGGATTCGTAAGATGTTCACAGCCAGAGTTAAATAGTATCTTTAGGTCTAACTTTACCATTCTATAAAAACTGTAAGTAGCCTAGGAGTTAAAAAGAAAAAAGAGGAAGACCAGCAGTTATTAAGAACCTGTTATGTGCATGTCCTATCTGAATGTTTTACATATATTACCTAATATAATCCTCAAAATAACATGACATGGGGGGATCATGCCCTCATTTTGTAAATAAAGAAAATGAGAAGAACAGGAGCTTAGGAAAGTCAGGACTCACAGACACGAAATCTGAAGTAAAATATAATGTAATTGTATATCTCAGGTGTCATCTATAAAATGTGCTATAGAACTATGCAGTAGACATTTAGCTGTCAATATATACATAGATATTCTTCTAGATTCCCAGCATTAGGTCTATTGAAGGGACAAAACTTTGAATTTCTAGCATTGCTCTTTATATTTCACACAGAGATAGATGATCTTTTTTCTCAAAAGAAGATACCAGAAACATTCTCTAAATCATTTGGTATTAAAAAAATTGTTTAAAAAATAAAATATAGTGTTTTTTTTCCCTACAACTACTCTCTCTCTCCTTATAGTGAATACTGTGCTACTTTAACTTGAAAACCTATTATTAGGTAAAAGTTGTGAATTATTGTTAAATGATTAGTCTTTGCAGAAAGAAAGGAGAAGACATCGAGATGAGGTCATTAGTCTGGGCTGCAAGCACAGTCTTAGCCATTCGAGGTTATGTTTAACTTATACAAGTCTTTGATGATATCACTATCAGGGAAATAAAGGATACTTATCGACTATAGAATAATCAAAATTTTAAAAGCTCTCCATACATCATTCCCAAGATTCATAGCTAAAATGGTATGTCAAAGAAGTTTTTTTTTTAAAAAAAGGCCGAAATCAAAATATTCTCAAATGAAAATTTTGAAATGAAATGAGTTCTTCAAGCATCTTCACAGTTGCAGACGGCAGTAAATAATGAATAACTATGTAATAAAATGTTTTCCAAATCAAAGTCATATGACTTTAAAATTATGCAACAGATGACAACTTTATCACAAACAAGACTGGAAGCATTATATGCTAAAAATATTTCAAAGCATTATTTTTTTTTAATCTCCAAAATCTTGAATACCAACAGCTTAACACTCAGTTTAGGGAGTTTAGATTGCTCTAATAGGTAATAATGAAAAATATAAAGAAAATATTAAGAGCACGCTGTCATAAAATTCTTCCTTCTTGCTAATAATCTGGCTTAATACACAAACACAGAGAACCTCCATAAAAGTAAATACTGCTAGACGGGCGGATCACGAGGTCAGAAGATCAAGACCATCCTGGCTAACACGGTGAAACCCCGTCTCTACTAAAAAATACAAAAAACTAGCTGGGTGTGGTGGTGGGCACCTATAGTCCCAGCTACTCGGGAGGCTGAGGCAGGAGAATGGCATGACCCCGGGAGGCGGAGCTTGCAGTGAGCTGAGATCCGGCCACTGCACACCAGCCTGGGTGACAGAGCGAGACCCCGTCTCAAAAAAAAAAAAAAAAGTAAATACTGCTTTCATTTTTAGTGGTTATGACAGCTTCATAAGAATATCCCAAAAGCAACAAAAAGACGCAATTACCAGCCATTAAAAACATATCGCTACAGAAAGTAGTTAACAAACAGTATGAGAATTTGTCTTAAATTCGTTTACTTGAGGTGTGAGAGAAGAATGTTCAAAGCTGCATTACAAAAATCTAACAAAAAAAAAAACTACTAAATTTTTTAATTGTGAAAATTATTGTTAATGTAAGGCACAGCAGATGGTGTCCAACAGTGAGGAGTGACTTCTAAGAGACTTTAAGTAACTTGAGAGCATCCAGGGACTCAAGTGCCACCTCTCCCACAAAACATTATCTTTATTCTGCTTTACTTTTCTTTCATTATATCAAATTAGCTTGCTGGTGATTCTAAAGAGAAGATTCAAGACTGTTTTGGGAAGTAAGAATCTCAAAAGATCCTTTAGTATCATTTTTATATGCAGAATAGCTCACTATTTCTGCTTTGTTTAGTAAACAATGAACATTATTACTCTGTAACCCCCATTAATCCTGTTGCTCATCCAAACTGTGCACCTTTCAGAGGCCCTATGACTCCCCACCTGACCTCTGCTGTCCCTAACTCTTCTACATGATGGGCATTATACAAAGCAGCACCTGGTCATAAATTACCTCACAGATCATTCCCTGAATTTTTTACAAACTACTTATAGGTTTAAATTTCTTTTGTCTTATTCTCAGTGAGGTGACAGTTCCTCAAAAATACCAGTTGAAATGTTCCAGATGTGAAGAGATACAGATATACAGATATGGAGAAAACCACAAAAGGATACCGATCAGGTAATTTACAAGCATTAAGGGATAGAGAATGGGACAATGACAGAGGAGAGGAGTGGTATAGAATAAAGTAATAATAAACCAAAAAACCAACATTTTTTGAAAAGCACATATTTCATGTAGGTAAAATTACAGGATCCCATTTAAATAAAGACATTTTGAAAAAAGGCAAAGAAATCAAGCTATATCTACTATTTTATGCTTTCAAATTTAAAAAGCAAGCTTCAAATTCTCTCTACATAAAAACAAAACTCTTTTTTTTTCTTTTTTTTTTTTTTTTTTTGAGACGGAGTCTTGCTCTGTCATCCAGGCTGGAGTGCAGTGGCGCGATCTCGGTTCACTGCAACCTCCACCTCCCAGATTCAAGCAATTCTCTGGCCTCAGCCTCCCACAAAGCTGGGACTACAGGCACCCACCGCCACACATGGCTAATCTTTTTTGTATTTTTAGTGGAAACGGGGTTTCACCATGTTGGCCAGGCTGGTCTCGAACTCCTGACCTTGTGATCCGCCTACCTCGGCTTCCCAAACTGCTGGGATTACAGGCGTGGGGCACTGCGCCCAATCTATATATCTGTAAATACATGTATTAATAAGAAGAAGGGTGTAGAAGGACATAAAGTAATCTTTTAACATGGGTTATCTGGCAGCAACTGGAGACATTTAAAGATTTGCTGTGTGCTGGATATTTCTCTCTTCTTCATATTTGTTGTCTTATTTGCCAGAAGTTGATTTCCTGATATGATTACTGTCTTTGTCTCAGATTCCTCTGTTCCACTTTCTGGCATGGCTGAAAATGGGGGCACTGAACAGCTAACTGAGCTGGGGAAATCTTGCGGCTTTCTTGGTAAGGCATTGCGCTGTGTGGTGATTTTCCCAAAAAGAACAGCCCAAGAATCTGGGCAAGGGCTTGCAGGCCAAAAGGGCAATAGGAGGCCGTCAGATAGAGGGGAGGTCAAGTTGCTAGTGGTGCCTATTGCAAAATCAAACAACCTCAAATATTATTCCCTTCCATCACCTGTGTCTAGGGAGAGCAACACTCCATGAATAAAATGAATCCCAATTTTCCTGACAAAAACTTAGCCTACAATCAGTAATTGCAAGATAAGAAAATACAGTATGTAATTTTAGTCAAGAGTCTAGTATATTGTAGATTCCTGATAGATAATAAAACACAGAAACAGTGCTTTGTGCAAAGTCAAAGAATAAATGTGACAGGCGTTTTGATATGAACAGAAGTTATTAGGTATTCATGAGACTATACATGCTGAATTATTTGAAAACCCAGAAATTATAAAGAGACATGAACATAGTTTTTAAAAATTTGCCTATTAGCAAATCCAAAATCAGTCACATATACAGATTAATATATTTATATATCATTAAGAATATACCAAAAACTACCTCAATATCTTTCTCCTCTCCCCCTACCCCAAAACTCGTACACATACCCAACTCTATCTCATTGTGTATTCATATAACTAGGATAGTTTTTTAATGCTACTATTCATTAAATGTATTCTTAGAACTAAACTGACCATCTCATTTTATGTTACTATTTTAGAATACATACATCCATTTATTCATTCAACAAATAGTTACTGAAGGTCTGGTATATAGTAGGCACTGTCCTTGCTCTGGGAATACGGCAGGGAGTAGAACAGACAGCAGTCCTTTCCCTCATGCAGCCAATATCCTACTAGAACAGCCAATAAAGAGGGCCAGGTGCAGCGGCTCACGCCTGTCATACCAGCACTTGGGGAGCCCAAGGTGGGAAGACTGCTTAAGTCCAGGAGTTCAAGACCAGCCTGGGCAACATAGTGAGACCTCCATCTCTATAAAAAAGAAAATTAGCTGGGCATAGTGGCGCACACCCGTGGTCTCAACTACTCGAGAGGCCGAAGCAGGAGGATCAACTGAGCCTGGGAGGTCAAGGCCACAGTGAGTTGTAATCATGCCACTGCACTCTAGCCTGAGTAACAAGAGAGAGAACTTGTCTCAAAAGTTTAAAAGAAAAAAAAAGTGAAACATACAGTACAGCAGGTCAGACAACTATCAGCACCATGGAAGAAAATAAAAGGCGTAGAGAGTACCACGCCAGGGAGAAGGCTGCAATTTTAAATATGGTGTAGTCAGGGAAGGTCTTACTGAGAAGAAATTTCAGTCCTCTGAACTGAAAGAAGGGAGAGAAAATGCCATATGAATAGAGTGATGTAGAATGGCCAGGGGTGGTAGCTCACACCTGTAATCCCAGCACTTTGGGAGGCCGAGGCAGGTGGATCACGAGGTCAGGAGTTTGAGACCAGCCTGGCCAATATGGTGAAACCCCATCTCTACTAAAAATACAAAAATTAGCCAGGTGTGGTGTCGTATGCCTGTAGTCCCAGCTACTCTGTAGGCTGAGGCAGAAGAACCACTTGAATCCAGGAGGCAGAGGTAACAGTGAGCCGAGACTGCACCACTGCACTCCAGTCTGGGGGACAGAGCAAGACTCTGTCTTAAAAAAAAAAGAGTGTTGCAGACTGACAGGTTTAACATGTGCAAAATCAGAGTGCATGCCGTTACCACTCCAATGTCATCTCCCACTATTCTGTCCCCCTCTCTCACATCATGCCAAGGCAACAGATGACTTGCTGTTGCTCAAATTATGCCAGTGAATGGGAAGCAGAGAACCAAGGAGGCAGTGCAGATCCACAGAAGCTTCTCTGAAGAGGACTTCTTCTCAAATGAAAGGCTGACCATCATCATACGAATAAAAGGAATCTTGGGCAAACACCACTCCTCTTGAGGAGCAATGTCCAGTGAACTTTCTGCAATGATGGAAATGGTCTATATTGTTCATTAAGTAGCCACTGATCACATGATACTACTGGGTACCCAAAAAGTGGCCAAAACTGAAATTCTAATTATATTTTATTTTAATTAAAACTAAAGTAGTCAAATGTGGCTAGTGGCTAGCGTACTGACCAATATAATTCTAGAGTAAGGTCTTGACAACACAGAAATATATCATTAATGGAGATACCTTACTTCTAAAGAAATACGTTTTGTTTAATTTACTAAAGTTCAAGTTCGTCTAATGAAAATTCCAGGATTAAATATGGCAATTATGAATGTTTTACTTAATCATCTCAAAATACAGATTAACCATTATCTGTCATATAATTATTTAACTACTGCATGGAAAAACTATTGTTATTGGGCATTCTCACTTCAGCTTTAGTATTTCCCTGTGGATGGTTTTTTTTTCTTGCTGAAAAAAAAGTTAAGAAATTTTTTAAAAATCCACGTTGGGTGCAGTGGTTCACACCTGTAATCCCAGCATGTTAGGAGGTCAAGGTGGGTGGATCCCTGAGGTCAGGAGTTTGAGACCAGCCTGGACAACATGGTGGAACACCGTCTCTACTAAAACTACAAAAATTAACTGGGTGTGGTGGTACACACCTGTATGTAATCCCAGCTACTCGGGAGGCTGAGGCATGAGAATTGTCTGAACCCGGGAGGCAGAGGTTGCAGTGAGCTGAGGTCGTTCCACTGCACTCCAGCCTAGGTGACAGAGCAAGACTCTGTCTTTAAAAAAAAAAAAGAAAGAAAGGAATTTTTTAAAAATCTGTTTTCAAATCAAGCTGTGTTTCCTGCTGGCAAGTTTTTTTTTTTTTCACCTTGATTTGTTTCCAGCTGATACACATTTGTATCCAAATGTAAAAAATATGAATAAAATATAACAAATGAGATATAATAAACTTACATTCATTTATTAAATACATTCTAACAAAACAATCAAAGACTGTAATTAGCTGATTGGCTTTAAGAGGTATTTCTTAGAAAGTGGCGTTCCAATGGTCTTTTTTTCTATAAAACTGAAAATAGGAGATACTCCTTATTTTAAGATACACAAGACAAATCTTTAAAAACTATATTCAACTTTATAAAAATATATGGGTTCTAAGAGAAAGTTACATATATATATATACACTATACAAAAAACACTACTATTAAAGCTACACAAGAAAATTGCATGTTTTATAATTTCTGTGTTTAAGTCAACAGCACCCAGAGATGATGAAAACCAGTTACTAAAAAATTTACTGCTTGGTTAAAACTCAGTTTACAATTCAAAGAAGTTTTTAAGATCTCTATGCTGTTATGAAGCTTTATGAGGTTTACAGTAGAGATGAAAACAGAAATAAAAAGATCTGACAAACAGAAAATGTCAAAGATATTTTCAGCATTATCAGTATGGATTCTTTTCCCGTCTATCATCACTTTTTAATCTTCTTCCAACACATCTACCTGAAAAAACAACTGTGTTTCCTGGGATCCCCTTCAAAATGTAAATGTTTGATAGACAAAGGTGGAATATAAGCATATATATTTAACTAGAATGAAAACTCCATGAGGACAGGAATTTTTGATAAGTATTATCAGTGCCTAGAGTAGTGCCTACAGTATGTACTAAACATTTACTGACTAATCTGGCCAGAAACTTTTATAAAATAAAGATATCCAAAATGTGTTTGTGTAGAATTTTATTCTAACACTGGTGTCTAGACTCATTCCATTTAACAAACATCTTTGTTTTACCACCCATACATAAAACAAGAAGCTTTTTACAGCTTATTGGTAATTGACAGAATTAGCCAAGGGCTTTTGTGTTCATTATTTATATGGATTCTATCATTCCTTCCAATTCCAAACTTTATTTATTCTACTAATAGTCTGAAACTGTAAAGAAAAAACCTGAAACCTATCTAAATGAAATGTCATAGAAGATTAAAATATTACTTAAATTACTAGAAAAATAACTACAAAACAACTGATGGCTCATCTTGGACTTTTCACATTTTTCTTAAATCTTTTAAAGAGTATTTTCTAGTTCTCTGCTTAGTCTTGCTTTATACTACTATTAAACACTTCACTTTCAAAATCAAATAAACTGAGATGCCATATAATAAGCTGCACTATGGTTTTTAAATTTTATACTAAAAGAGTACATTTATTTTAAAAACAAAATATGTGCTGAAAAATACAGAGTTGAAATGTCTGCTGAAATGCTGTATACTATACTACAAAAATCTCGATGTTTGATCACCTAACATTGAAGTTTAAATTAGGTCTATATGCAGGAAATTCACCTTCATAATATTTTAACACGTTTGTCTTTGTAAGGTGGCCATCTTCTAAGGAAAGATTTAAGGTGGCCATGTTCTAAGGAAAGATTTAACTTACAGTCAAATTTCGGTCCCAGATCTGTATGCTTCCATTCTGGCAGGCAGCTGCTATGAGGTTTCCATCTCTACTATATGTGCACGTAGTGGGAATGACTTTTTTGCCCTGCATCGTCCGAGGTTTAAACACACTTTTTTGCTTCTTTGGATTTTCAACTTCCCACGTCCTCACAGTCCTAAAAAGGATCAGGAGATTTTCATTTATTAAAAGATAAAAGGGGGGGACGGTTAAAATAGAGAAGAGTCCATAAAGATTGCTTCACCATTTTGGCACATAAATCTCATAATTATTTTAAAATAAAATAAGACATGCACTGTAAAAGATTCTCTATTTATAAATGAGGTTACTCACAGAAATAAAGTAAACCATCTGAATCATGTTGTCATCAAATTGAACAGAGAGAGGCAAATTCTACTTCCAATCGATCAGAGTTACTAATTCCGTCCCTCTAAAGCAGTAAGTGGCCTCCAAATTATTCTGACTTTACCCCCGATCAGCCAAACTGTTGAATGTCTGCCCCCTATATAGGCACGTATTCGTAAATCACTTACATGTGTTAATGCACTGTTTTTAACATACACCAGAAAACACACTGAAAAATAAGTTATTAAAAGAATAATACCCCTCTCTAGAGCCCAAGCGAAGATCTCATTCCTCTAGGGGAGAAGTAGAAATACACCTGTCTGTTTCTGAGCTTTTGCCAAGCAACAAGCAACAATAGCCTAGTCCTGGAGCAGAGGTGTAGAATACCCTTGTACTCACAGTCCTAAGTGAAGGAGCACTGTCAGTAAGGGAGGGTAGAACAAACGCCACATGACCCAGAGGGGGAATTTCAAAAGCTTAAAATACAGAAAAATAAAGATAAGGTAAGTTTCTTGCCAGAAACTATATAAGCCAAACCACTATGGAACAACATCCTTAAAGTTCTAAAAGAAAACATTAATTGTCAATCTAATATTCTATAGCCAGTCAAAATGTATTTTAAAAATAAGGTGAACTCAAGACTTTTTCAGATTGACAAAAGCTGAGGCAATTCACTACCATCAGACATCTACTAAAATAAATGTTAAAAGACGTAGGTAGAATAAATATGACAAAAGTGGAAATCTGAATCTACACAAAGAATATTACAAATGTAAAATGCATTTTTAAAAATGTTTAGATCTCTTTAAAAAATAAATTGATGTAAAGCAAAAATAGTAAAAAACAATGCACTAATGTACTTTGAGTTTTATAACCATATCCAAGTAAAATGTAGGACAATAATTGCAAAGGTTGGGAGGACGAAGGAAAATATGTTGTTTCATACTATACTTGAAATAGCACAATATTATTTGATATGTTAAAGATGTACATTACAAACTCTAAAGCAATTGCTATCATATTTTTAAATCAATACATAATAATGAAGATACAATGAAAACAAATTAATTTTATCAAAAACAAGATAAGAAATCAAAGCAATGTGATAAGTATAAAACAAAAAGCAGTATGGCAGATGTAAATTCAACCTCATTGATAATAAAATTAATTTGAAATGGTCCAAAAATTCTAATTGAAAGACAAAGATTAGAAGCTTTTTAGTTTCACACAATCGCTTTTCCCTATTTTTGTTTTATTGCCTGTGCCTTCGGTTCATATATAAAAAATCTAAGCCCAGACGAATGTCAGAAAGGTTTTTGCCTGTTTTACAGTCATTTTACAGTTTCAGGTCTTAAACATTTAAGTCTTTAATCCATCTTGAGTTGATTTTTGTATATGGTATGAAATAAGGGTCTAATTTCATTCTTCCACATGTGGATATCCAGTTTCTTCAACACCATTTATTGAAGAGACTGTGTGTTCTTGGCACCTTTGTTAAAAATCAATTGACTCTAAGTACCTGGGTTTATTTCTAGACTATATCCTGTTCCACTAGTTGATGTGTCTGTTTTTATGCCAGTACCATACACCACACTGTTTTGATTACAATAGCTTTTATTTTGAAATCAGGGAGTGTGATGTGATGTCTCCAGCTTTGTTCCTTTTGTTTATCACTGCTTTGGCGATTTGGGACCTTTTGTGGTTTCATTTGAATTTTAGGGGTTTTTTCTTCTATTTCTGTGGAAAATGACATTGGAATTTTGATAGGGATTGCACTGAATTTGTAGATCACTTTGGATTGTTTCGACATTTTAGCAATATTAATTTTTCTAATCCATGAACATAGAATACCTTTCCATTTATTTGTCTTTTTTTCTTTTTTTTTTTTTTTCAGACAGAGTCTCGCTCTATCACCCAGGCTGGAGTGCCGTGGTGTAATCTCGGTTCACTGCAACTCCACCTCCTGGATTCAAGCAATTCTCCTGCCTCAGCCTCCTGAGTAGCTGGGATTACAGGCACATGCCACCACGCCCGGCTAATTTTTGTATTTTTAGTAGAGACAGGGTTTCACCATGTTGGTCAGGCTGGTCTCAAACTCCTGACCTTGTGATCCATCCACCTCAGCCTCCCAAAGTGCTGGGATTATAGGCGTGAGCCACCACACCCGGCCTATTTGTGTCTCTTTTCAATTTTTTCATCAATGTTTGATAGTTTTCTTTTTTTCTGAGACAGAGTCTCACTCGGTCACCCAGGCTGGAGTGCAGTGGTGAATCTCCACTGACTACAGCCTCCGCCTCCCGGGTGCGAGTGATTCTCCCACATTCAAATGATTTTCCCATCTCAGCTTCCCAAGTAGCTGGGATTACAGGCACCTGCCACCACGCCTGGCTAATTTTTATATTTCTAGTAGAGACAGGGTTTCACCATGTTGTAGGCTGGTCTCAAACTCCTGACCTCAAGTGATCTGCCTGCCTTGGCCTCCCAAAGTGCTGGGATTACAGGTAGGAACCACCGTGCCTGGTCAACACTTTTCAATGTTTGATCTTTTAACTCCTTAAAGTTATTCCTAAGTATTTTTTAACATTATTGTAAATAAAATTATTTTCTTAATTTCTTTTTATATATATATACTTCAAGTTCTAGGGTACATGTGCAGAATGTGCAGTTTTGTTACATAGGTATACACATGCCATGCTGGTTTGCTGCACCCATCAACCCATCACCTACATTAGGTATTTCTCCTAATGTTATCCCTCCCCTAGCCCCCCAACCCCCTACAGGCCCTAATGTGTGATGTTCCCCTACGTCCATGTATTCTCATTGTTCAATTCCCACTTATGAGTGAGAACATGCAGTGTTTGGTTTTCTGTTCCTGTGTTACTTTGCTGAGAATGATGGTTTCCAGCATCATCCATGTCCCTGCAAGGGACATGAATTCATCCTTTTTTATGGCTCCATGGTATTCCATGGTGTATATGTGCCACATTTTCTTTATCCAGTCTATTACTGATGGACATTTGGGTTGGTTCCAAGTCTTTGCTATTGTGAATAGTGCCACAATAAACACACGTGTGCGTATGTCTTTTTTAGATAGATTGTTGGCAGTGTGGAAGTAGAAAATCTGACCAGACCAACAACAAGTAAGGAGACTAAATCAGTAATAAGAAGTTAACCACCCCCAAAAAAAACCAGGACCTGATGACTTCACTGATAAATTCTACCAAAGAGTTACAGAAGAATTAATACCAATTCTTCTCAAACTCTTCCAAAAAACTTGAAAGAGAAAGGGAAAAATTCTAACCCCATTTTATAAGGCTAGCATTGCCCTGATACCAAGCCAGACAAGGATACTATAAAAAAGAAGGCTACAGAACAATATCCCTAGTGAACACAGATGAAAAAATCATCACAAAAATGTTAGCAAACCAAATCTAACAATTATTAAGAAGATAATTCACCACAATCAAGTGGGATTTATCCCTGGGATGCAAGGATGGTTCAACATATGTAAACCAATAAATGTGATTACCACAGTAACAAAATTAAGAACAGAAATCACATGATATCTCAATAGATGCAGAAAAAGCATTTGATAAAATTCAACATTGTTCATGATAAAAACTCTCAACAAAATAGGTGTAGAAGGAATGTACGTCAACACATTAAAGGCCATGTATGATAAGCCCACAGCTAACATCATACTCAGCAGTGCAGAGTTGATAGCTTTTTCTCTAAAATCAAAATCAAGAAAAGGATGTCCACTTTGACAATTTCTACTCAACATAGTACTCGAGTCAATTAGGAAAGAAAAAGAAATAAAAGTCATCCAAATAGGAACGAAGTGAAATTGTCTCTGTTGATGACATTATCTTACATACAGAAAACTCTAAAGACTCTACCAAAAAAACTGTTTGAGCAGAGAAACAAATTCAGGAAAGTTGTCAGTTACAAAATGTTTGCTATTTTATGAAACTTTACAACTGCTTTCCAGAGTGGCTGTACCCTTTTACATTTGTACCTGTAATACCGAGTTTTAGTTTCTTTGCCTCCTCAATAGTTTTGTCTTTTTTATTATAACCATTCTAGTAGGCATGGAAAATGTCATTGTGATTTTTATTTGCATTTTCTTAGTAACTAAGGATGGCAAGCATCTTTCCGTGTGCTTATTGGGCATCTCCATTATCTTTCTTTAGTGAAATATGTACTCAAATCTTTTGCCCATTTAAAAAATTGGGTTGTCATTTTATTGAATTCTAGATGTTCTTTAAATATTCTGGATATCAGTACCTTAACAGATACATTATTTGCAAATATTTTCCTCAACTCTTTGGCTTATCTTTCTTTTCACTTTCTTGATGGTATCTTTTGAAGTGCATAAACTTTTAACTTTGATGAAGTCCAACTTATCTTTTTTTTTCCCTCTTTCATCATGTATGTTTGGTGTTGCATCTAAGAACTCACTGCCTAACCCAAGGTTAAAAATATTTTCTCCTATGTTTTCTTTAGGACTGTCTTTACTTTAAATCTATAACTTATTTTGAGTTAATTTTTATATGGTAAAGTATGGTAAAGTAAGGTTCCAAATATATCTTTTTTTTTTTTGAGATGGAGTCTTGCTCAGTGGCCCAGGCTGGAGTACAGTAGTGCAATCTCGGCTCACTGCAAACCCCGCCTCCCGGGTTCAAGCAATTCTCCTGTGTCAGCCTCCTGAGTAGCTAGGATAACAGAAACGCACCACCATGCCTGGCAACTTTTTTGTATTTTTAGTAGAGATGGGGTTTTGCCAGGCTGGTCTCGAACTCCTGACTTCAGGTGATCCACCCACCTTGGCCTTCAAAAGTGCTGAGATTACAGGTGTGAGTCACCATACCTGGGCCCCAAATTCACCATTTTACATATGGATAACCACTTATCTCAGCATCATTTGTTGAAAGGACTACTCTTTTTACATTGTTTTGGAATCTTGGTGGAAAATCAATTGGCCACAAATGTAAGGGTGTGCTTATTTATTTAGCAATGATTCCTAAGTCTAACTCTAGATTTCATAAGGCCTTTTTATTTTTCCAAACCCTTTGATTGAATGAATATTCTGTGTATGTTCCACAGCCATATAACTTAAGTAACTGTAAGTAGAAAATATGAGCACCAAATAAATTTCTCCTAAATGCAATTGTATTCGTAGTGCAATTACTGTGTACATGCATAAAAATTGTGTCCAAAGTGTTTATATAAATTACTGTGGGTTTTATATAGAAGTTAGAACATTTTCCCATTTCTGTGAACTTTAATATCTTAATACTTGGGCATTTTTTAAAAGAAGGTCTTCCTTGTTAGATTCATTCTGCCAAGCAAGCCTGCAAGTTTTAGACTTTTATATCACTCAAGTTGCTTATGTAGTCCTTCAAGAAAAATTAAACCAAGATCTCTAAAGTGATTTCCATGCAAAATTAATGCTTCCCTTTACCTCTGCCAAACTCTGTGATGCATTTATGCAGCAGATGCCAGAAAGTTTAGAATTTGTAACTGGAAAGAATTCAAAATTTTAAGACAGAAAGCATTTGTGCCTGGGGCAATGTAATGATCCCACCTGTGTCGTTTTCTTGTCTTCTGGATGTTTTCCTTGTGTGTCCAGAAAGGCCCAGGCAGATCCTTCTTCTATTTTTAAATCTTTTTTATGAAACACAGTTTTAATTTTACAAGACCAGATCTCACTCCAAGTTTCAAAATATGTGTTCTTCAGCATAAAATGTTTTGACAGATATCTAATGGCCTAGCACTTTAGCATCCATTTTTTAGGCATAGATTCAGAGAATTGGAGCCATAAAATCATAGTGTAATTAGTCACTATCAGATGCTGGATAAATTTGTACTTCTAGGTGAACTGTTTTCTTTCCCTTTCCTTTATTGTGAAAATTGTCTCAATCTGTTAATATACCACTGAAATAAATGGAAATATCTGTTGGACTTACTAGCTTTGATATTTCATTTATGGTCTAAGAAGCATAGCAGAAAAGATGTGGTATTTATTGAGTGCCTACTATGTTCTCCAAGTATTAGCCTAGATATGTTTATATCCCTAATCTCATTTAATCCTCACAAACCCTTATTGCTGGTATTATGATCCCATTTTTAGAAATGAAGAACATTAAATAAGCCAAATAATGACGCTTTATGCCTGTGTGTGGCCTTTCATATCATAATTCTAAAATATCATCTGGTATTTGTGACGTTCAGTTATTTAAAAAACTATCATAATTTATATTCACCATTGCAGAGTAGAGGGTAGAACGAAAAGACAAATGTGGTATTCAACTTTTTGCACTTATTATTTTTGGGAAACATAGCAAACAGACATAAGAGCCAAGTAAGCGATACAGAATACACTCAATAGGGTGAAGGCTGTATAATTCTCAGATACAAATAGTGCTAGAACAACAGGATATCCATATGCAAAAAAAAAATCAACTTTGAGTCATACTTCATACTACATACATATAAAAGCTAATTTAAATAGTTCATAGATCTAGTTGTAAAACTTAAAATTGTGAAGGACAATGTCTACCACCTTGGGTAAGGCAAAGATTTATTAAACACAATCCCTAAAAATATTGGTAAATTAGACTGTCTTAATCATTTTGTGTTGCTATAACAAATATCTGTGGCTGGATAATTTGTAAAGAAAATAGGTTTATTTAGCTCATAGTTCTGCAGGCTAGGAAGTAAAAGAAGCATGGTTCCAGTATCTGCTTGGCTCCTGCTGAAGGCCTCATGACTTGCATAGTGAAAAGCAAAAAAGGAGCAGGCAAGTGCAAAGAGATCAAATGGTGAAAGCAGCAGCAAGGTAGAGAAACCAAGAAAGCCAGAGTCTTTCCGAAAACCCACGCTTTTGTTAACTCGTAACCAGAATATCTAAAAAGCTCTGAAAATTCAACAAGAAAAATAAATCAGTATTTAAAATGGGCAAAAGATTTTCACAGACACTTCATCAACTTAGAGAAACATATGACAAATAGTATATGGAAAGATCCTTAACGTAACTAGTCATTTCAGAAATGCAAATTAAAATCACAATACACTATTACTACAAACCTGTAAGAATGGCTTTTAAACAAAAAAAGCTAACTATACCTAGTGCTGATCAGGATATGGAGCAACTGGAATGTGCATACATTGCTTGTGGGAATGCAAAATGAAACTGCAACTTTGGAAAACACTTTCTTATAAAGTTAAATATATACTTCCCATATAACCAGCAACGTCATTTCTAAGTGTTATCTAAGAGAAATGAAAATTCATTTTTTAAAAAACAATAAAAAGCTATACATGAATCATTAGAGCAGCTTTGTTCACAATTGCCCCAAACTGGAAACAACTCCAAATCTTCATTCTGTTAATGCATTAAAAAAAGTGGTACATCCCTAGAGTGAAATTTGATTCACCAATAAAAAGTAATAGAGTAAAGTAGTTGACACATATAACAACTCAAATACATTATGCTTAAAGAAGCCACACTCAGGAGCGGAACAAGATGGCCGAATAGGAACAGCTCCAGTCTCCAACTCCCAGCGCGAGCGACACAGAAAACCGGTGATTTCTGCATCTTCAACTGAGGTACTGGGTTCATCTCACTAGGGAGTGCCGGACAATCGGTGCTGGTCAGCTGCTGCAGCCCGACCAGGGAGAGCTGAAGCAGGGCGAGGCATCACCTCACCTGGGAAGCGCAAGGGGGAAGGGAATCCCTTTTCCTAGCCAGAGGAACTGAGACACACAACACCTGGATAATCGGGTAACTCCCTCCTCAATACTGCGCTTTAAGCAAACAGGCATACCAGGAGATTATACCCCACACCCGGCCGGGAGGGTCCCACGGCCATGGAGCCTCCCTCATTCCTAGCACAGCAGTCTGTAATCTAACCGCAAGGCAGCAGCGAGGCCGGGGGAGGGGCGCCCGCCATTGCTGAGGCTTAAGTAGGTAAACAAAGCCTCTGGGAAGCTTGAACTGGGTGGAGTTCACAACAGCTCAAGGAAACCTGCCTGTCTCTGTAGACTCCACCTCTGGGGACAGGACACAGCTAAAAAACAACAAAAGCAGCAGAAACCTCTGCAGACGCAAACGACTCTGTCTGACAGCTTTGAAGAGAGCAGTGGATCTCCCAACACGGAGGTTGAGATCTGAGCCGGATCTCCCAACACGGAGGTTGAGATCGGAGCGGGGACAGACTACCTGTTCAAGTGGGACCCTGTGTCCTGAGTAGCCTGCTGGAACATCCTCCGTGGGGAAGTCTGACACCCCACACCTCACAGGGTGAGTACACCCCTGAGAGGAAGCTTCCAACAAGAATCAGACAGGTACACTGCAAACTTGACCAGCAATATTCTATCTTCTGCAGCCTCTGCTGCTGATACAGAGCAAAAGCAGGTCTGGGTGGACCTCAAGCAATCTCCAACAGACCTACAGCTGAGGGTCCTGACTGTTAGAAGGAAAACTATCAAACAGGAAGGACACCTACCCAAAACCCATCAGTACATCACCCATCATCCAAAGGAGCCAGAGGCAGATAAAACCACAAAGATGAAAAGCAAAAGCAGAAAATGGAAATTCACAAAAAATAAAACATCTCGGCAAGGAGGCGCCAATCATATCAACGGATCAAAGCTGAATGGAGAATGACGACGGATAAAGAGAAAGGCTGATCCATCAAACTTCTCAGGCTAAAGATGCGATGCCAGTGCAAAGAAACTAAAATCTTGAAAAGGTGATGGAAGAATTGATGGCTAGGGTAATTATTGAGAGAAGGTCATAAACAGGAAATGAAAGATAAAACCATGACACGAGAAATCGGCAAATGCACAAGCCAGTAACATTTCGATCAACTGGAAAGAAAGAATTATCAGTGATTAAAGATCAAAATGAATAAGAAATAAACTGAAGAAACAAAACTCGGCAAATTGGTTAAAAAGACCAAATCTACGTCTGATTGGGGTGCCTGAAAGGAGAAATGGAACCAAGTTGGAAAGCATGCTGGGATATCATCAGGAGAACTTCCCCAACCTAGTAGGGCAGGCCAACATTCCAAATCAGGAAATACAGAGAGCATACAAAGATACTCCTCGAGAAAACCTCCCAAGACACATAATTGCAGATTCACCAAAGAGTTGAAATGGAAAGGAAAGAAAAATCTTAGGAGCAGCCAGAGAGAAAGATCGGGTTACCCACAAGGGAAGCCATCAGACTAACAGCAGATCTCACCGACAGAAACTCTACAAACCAGAAGAGAGTAGAACCAATATTCAACATTCTTAAAGAAAAGAATTTTCAACCCAGAATTTCCTATCAGCCAAAGCTAAGTTTCATAGAGTGAAGGAGAAATAAAATCCTTTACAGATAAGCAAATGCTTAGAGATTTTGTCACCACTAGGCCTGCCTTACAAGAGACCCTGAAGGAAGCACTAAACATGAAAGGAACAACGGTACCAGCCATTGCAAAACATGCAAAATGTAAAGACCATCCCGAGGCTAGGAAGAACTGCATCAACTAACGAGCAAATAACCAGTTAATATCATAATGGCAGGATCAAGTTCACATAACAATCTTAACCTTAAGTAAATGGACTAAATGCTCCAATTAAAAGGCACAGACTGTAGAGCTGGATAAAGAGTCAAGACCCATCAGTCTGCTGTATTCAGGAGACCCATCTCACAGAGACATGCATAGGCTCAAAATAAAGGGATGGAGGAAGATTTACCAAACAAATGGAAAACAAAAAAGCAGGGTTGCAATACTACTCTCTCTGATAAAGAGACTTTAAAACATCAAAGATCAAAAAGAAACAAAAGAAGACCATTACATAATGGTAGGGATCCAATTCAATAGGAAGGCTAACTATCCTAAATATATACCCAATGCAGGAGCACCCAGATTCATAAAACCAAGTCCTTAGAGACTTACAAAGAACTTAGACTCCCATACAATAATAATGGGAGACCACCAACCTCCACTGTCAACATTAGACAGATCAGCGAGACAGAAAGTTAACAGGATATCCAGGAATTGAACTCATCTCTGCAGCAAGCAGACCTAATAGATATCTATAGAACTCTCCACCCCAAATCCAACAGATATACATTCTTCTCAGCACCACATCACACTTATTCCCAAAATTGACCACGTAATTGGAAGTAAAGCATTCCTCAGCAAATGTACAGAACAGAAATTATAACAAAAATGTCTCTCAGAGACCACCAGTGCAATCAAACTAGAACTCAGGACCTAGAAACTCCAATCAAACAGCTCAACTACATGGGAAACTGAACAACCTGCTCCTGAATGACTACTGGGTACATATGAAATGAAAGCAGAAATAAAGATGTTCTTTGAAACCAATGAGAACAAAGATACAACATACCAGAATCTGGGACACATTTAAAGCAGTGTGTAGAGGGGAAATTTATAGCACTAAATGCCCACCAGAGAAGCAGGAAAGATCTAAAATTGACACTCTCATCACAATTAAAAGAACTAGAAGCAAGAGCAAACACATTAGAAAGCTAGCAGAAGGCAAAAGAAATAACTAAGATCAGAGCAGAACTAAAAGGAGATAAGGACATAAAAGCCCTCGAAAAATCAATGAATCCAGGAGTTGGTTTTTGAAAAAAGATCAACAAATTGACAGACCGCTAACAAGACTAATAAGAAGAAAAGAGAAGAATCAAATAGACACAATCAAAATGATAAAGGGGATACCACCACCGACCCCACAGAAATACAAACTACCATCAGAGAATACTATAAACACCTCGCCAAATAAACTAGAATATCTAGAAGAAATGGATAATTTCCTGGACACTTACATTCTTCCAAGACTAAACCAGGAAAGTTGAATCCCTGAATAGACAGTAGGCTCTGAAATTGAGGCAGCAGTGTAGCCTACCAGCAAAAAAAGTCAGGACCAGATGGATTCACAGCTGAATTCTACCAGAGGTACAAGGAGGAGTTAATTTACCATTCCTTCTGAAACTATTCAATCAATAGAAAAGAGGAATCATCCTAACTCATTTATGAGGCCAACATCATCCTGATGCAAAGCCTGGCAGAGACACAACAAAAAGAATTTTAGACCAATATCTGATGAACATGCGATGCAAAAATCCTCAATAAAATACTGGCAAACCAGATTCAGCAGCAGCACATCAAAAGCTTATCCACCATGATCCAAGTGGGCTTCATCCTGGGATGCTAAGGCTACAGTTCAACGATAGCAAATCAATAAACATAATCAGCATATAAACAGAACCAAAGACAAGAACCACATGATTATCTCAATAGATGCAGAAAAGGCTTTCACAAAATTCCAGCAGCCCTTCGTACTAAAAACAAATAAATTAGGGTACTGATGGAGCGATACCTCAAAATAATAAGAGCTATTTATGACAAACCCACAGCCAATATCATACTGAATGGGCAAGAAACTGGAAAAATTCCTTTGAAAACTGGCACAAGACAGGGATGCCCTCTCTGCAGCCTATTCAACATAGTGTTGGAAGTCACAAGCTAGGGCAATCAGGCAAGAGAAATCAAAGGGTATTCAGTTAGCAGGAAAAAGAAAGAAGCCAGAATTGTCCCTCTTTGCAGATGACATGATTGTATATTTAAAAACTTATCGTCCTCAGCCCAAAATCTCCTTAAGCTGATAACGCTTCAGCAGTCTGGGACCTAAAAGTGTGTGCCAAAATCCTGAGCATTCTTATACAGTAACAAACAGAGCCAAATCATGAATGAACTTCCATTCTACAATGCAGCTTCAAAGAGAATGAAATACCTAGGAATCCAACTTACAAAGGGATGTAAAGGACACTCTTCAAGGAGAACTACAAACCACTGCTCAGTGAAATAAAGAGGACACGACAAATGGAAGAACATACCATGCTCATGGATAGGAAGAATCAACATCATTGTGACATACTGCGAGTTATTTATAGATTCAAATACCATCCCCATCAAGCTACCAATGGTTCTTCACAGAATTGGAAACTGCTTTAAAGTTCATATGGAACCAAAAAAGAGCCATCTCCAAGACAATCCTAAGTCAAAGGCAAAGCTGGAGGCATCCATAGCTACCTGACTTCAAACTATACTACACAAGGCTACAGTAACCAAAACAGCATGGTACTGGAGTGCCAAAACAGAGATATAGACCAATGGGATAGAACGAGTCCTCAGAAATAATACCACACATCCTACAGCCATCTGATCTTTGATGACAAACCTGAGAGGAAACAAGAAATGGGGAAAAGGATTCCTATTTAATAAATGGTGCTAGGAAAATTGGCTGTACGTAAGTAAAGCTGAAACTGGATCCTTTCCTTACTCCTTATCTGAAATTAATTCAGAATGGATTAGAGAGACTTAAATGTTAGACCTAATACCATAAAATCTGAAGGAAAACCTGAGGTAGTACCATTCAGGACATAGGCATGGGCAAAGACTTCATGCCTAAAACACCAAAAAAGCAAACGGCAGCAAAAGCCAAAATTGACAAATGGGATCTAATTAAACTAAAATGCTTCTGCACAACAAAGAAACTACCATCAGAATGAACAGGCTACCTACAGAATGGAAGAAAATTTTGCAGTCTATTCATCTGACAAAGGGCTAATATCCAGAACCTACAAAGAACTCAAACAAATTTACAAAGAAAAAAAAAAACAAACAACCACATCAAAAGTGGGCAAAAGGATATGAACAGACATTTCTCCAAAAGAAGACATTCATACAGCCAACAGACACATGAAAAAATGCTCATCATCACTGGCCATCAGAGAAATGCAAATCAAAATACAATGAGATACCATCTCACACCAGTTAGAATGGCGATCATTCAAAAGTCGGAAACAACAGGTGCTGGAGAGGATGTGAAAGCAAGGAACACTTTTACACTGTTGGGTGGGATTGCTAAACTAGTTCAGCAACCATTATGGAAAACAGTATGGCCCGATTCCTCAAGGATCTACTTTCAGATGTACCATATGACCAGATCATCCGATACTGGGTATATGCAAGGATTATAAATCAATGCAGCTATAAGGCATGCACCACGTGTGTTTATTGCGGCACACTATTCTAATAACAAGGCAGGAATCAGCCAAATCCCATCAGTGATGAACTGGATTAAAAATGTGGCACAGATACCATGGAATCTGTCTGGCCATAAAGGATGAGTTCGTGTCCTTTGTGGGGACATGGATGCAGCTGGAAACCATCATTCTTAACCAAACTATCACAGAACAGAAAACCAAACGCATGTTCTCACTCATAGGTGGGAAGTGAACTGCATGAGATCACCTGGACTCGGAAGGGAACATCACACACGGGGCCTATCATGGGGGGAGGGAGGAGGGAGGGATTGCATTGGGAGTTATACCTGATGTAAATGACAGGATTGATGGGTGCTGGCCAGGTTGATGGGTGCAGCACACCAGCTTATAGCACAAGGAAGTATACATATGTAACAAACCGTTATGCACATGTACCTAGAACTTAAGTATATGTAATAAAATTTTAAAAATAAATAGATAAAATAAAATAAAATAAACATAACTACAAATAATACAGACATTGAAGATACAATAAAATGATTATGATGAAAAAAAGAAGCCACACTCAAAAGGCTACATATGATAATTCCAGTTATATTAATATTCTGAATGAGTCATAACTACAGGGATAAAGAATAGGCCAAGAGTTGCCAAAGGTTAAAGGTGGGGATGGAAGGATTTCTATAAAGGGGCATCACAAGGGAACTTTTTGGAGAGACACAACCATTCATTTGTCAAATCACATAGACCTACACATGTAAAAAGGCAAATTTTAAGTATGTTAGACTCCAATCAATGTAACATAATTATATATACAATATACATATATATGTGATATATATCAATAAAACTACTACTCTCTCATTAAGAGAAATCCAGACTTAGTTACTCCAGAGCTAGTCTGGTGGTTCCAGAGTCAAGAACTAGGGTGCCTTATATTCTATTGCTCTGACAAAATGCTGTTTGTGCACAGCCATCATATCCACATTACCGGCAGAGGAAAGAGAAAAAAGGAAGGGGTGAAAAGGGTCTGTAACCTTCTTTGGGAGACTTCTTCGAGTTTCATACTATCCTTTCATTACACCTCATTGGTCAAAACACAGTTGCCACATTTAATCACACCTAACTGCAAGAAAAGCTAGAAAATAAAAAGGAAATGTATATTGGAGTATGCAGCTAGTAATATCTATTACAATTCTGTTGGTTTCTAGATGCCAAGGTGTCTTATAATATTGTGGTTCTGTCCCCTTGCTCTTCAGTAGGTTGCTTTATATCTTGGAGTTACAAAGTGCCTCTCTATTATTCCTGTATACTGTTTCCCCAGCCCTTTTATGAGCCTAAATTTTGGTAGTTATTAGGTTGTAAAATTTGGTTAGCGCAGTCTTAACATTATGTCAGGCACTGGGTTTGATAGCTCTGAAAACTGATTTTTACTAACGTTAAGCAATTAAGTCCCCAAATAAAGCAGAGAAGAAAGCTTGCAGAAGTAATTTATAAACAAAATCCCTAAAATTTCATTTGGAATATATCATAAATATTTGACAACTTCAAAGAAAGCAGTGCCTATTCAAAATCTATGCATTTAACATTCAGTTGCACCTCAATGTACATAGATTAGACCTCAATAAAGTTGATTTCTAAATTGCTTGGACAGAAAGTAAAATTATTTCCTTCATTCATGCAACATTTATTGAGGACCTAGTATTTATGTTCCTACTATATTCAAGAAATGGTAAAGGCCCTAGGCACACACAGATTAAATAAAACAAAACAAAAACAAAATCCTTGCTCTCAAGGAGTTCTTCTTGCAAAAGAAATAAATGTTAATATGTGTAATTACAATTTACATGACCTGGATAAAGTGAGTTCTCTAGTTTTGTACTTTTTCAAAATTGTTTAGGCTATTCCAAGTTGTTTACATTTGCAGATGAATTTTAGAACCAGCTTATCCAATTTCTATCCCCAAACATTCAGCTGAAATTTAATTGAGATTACATTAAATCTAAACATCAACGGGAAGAACTGAAATGTTAATGGTATTGACTTCTGATCCATGAATACAGTACATATTCTCATTTATATAGATCTTTTAGTTCTCTCAGAAATGTATTATGGTTTTCAGGGTATAAATACTACACACATACATTGTCAGATTTCATATTTTATATGCTGTTAATGACTGGTATTATTTTCACAATTTTAATAACAATTGTTTGTTGCTAGACAATAGAAATAAAATGGGCTCATAATTATTGAACTTGCATCCTGTGACCTTGCTAAACTCACTTATTAGTTCTAATAGCATTTCTGTAGATTCACAAGGATGCCCTCTCTCACCACTCCTATACAACATACTGTTGGAAGTTCTGGCCAGGGCAATCAGGCAAGAGAAAGAAATAAAGGGTATTCGGTTAGGAAAAAAGGAATCAAATTGTCCGCTTGCAGATTAACATGATTGTATATTTAGAAAACCCCATCGTCTCAGCCCAAAATCTCCTTAAGCTGGTAAGCAACTTCAGCAAAGACTCAGGATACAAAATAAATGTGCAAAAATCGCAAGCATTCCTACACACCAATAACAGAGAGCCAAATCATGAGTGAACTTGCATTCACAACTGCTAAAAAGAGAATAAAATACCTAGGAATACAACTTACAAGGGATGTGAAGGACTTCTTCAAGGAGAACTACAAATCACTGCTCAACGAAATATAAAGAGGACACAAACAAATGGAAGAACATTCCATGCTCATGGATAGGAAGAATCAATATTATTAAAACGGCCATACTGCCCAAAGTAATTTATAGATTCAGTGCCATCCCCATCAAGCTACCAATGAATTTCTTCACAGAACTGTAAAAAACTAAAGTTTATATGGAATCAAAAAAGAGCCCGCATTGCCAACACACTCCTAAGCAAAAAGAACAAAGCTGGAGGCATCACACTACCTGACGTCAAACTACACTACAAGGCTACAGTAACCAAAACAGCATGGTACTGGTACCAAAACAGAGATATAGACCAATGAAACAGAAAAGAGGCCTCAGAAATAATACCACACATCTACAACCATCTCATCTTTGACAAACCTTACAAAAACAAGAAATGGGGAAAGGATTCCCTATTTAATAAATGGTGTTGGGAAAACTGGCTAGCCGTATGTGGAAAAGCTGAAACTGGATCCCTTCCTTACTCCTTATACAAAAATTAATTCAAGATGGATTAAAGACTTAAATGTTAGACCTAAAACCATAATAACCCTAGAAGAAAACCTAGGCAATACCATTCGGGACATAGGCATGGACAAGGACTTCATGATTAAAACACCAAAAGCAACGGCAACAAAAGCCAAAATTGACAAATGGGATCTAATTAAACTAAAGAGCTTCCACACGGCAAAAGAAACTACCATCAGAGTGAACACGCAATCTACAGAACAGGAGAAACTTTTTGCAATCTATTCATCTGACAAAGCGCTAATATCCAGAACCTACAAACAAGTTAAACAAATTCACAAGAAAAAAACAAACAACCCCATCAAAAAGTAGGCAAAGGATATGCACAGAGATACTTCTCAAAAGAAAACATTTATGCAGCCAACAGACACATGAAAAAATGCTCATCATCACTGGCCATCAGAGAAATGCAAATCAAAACCACAATGAAATACCATCTTACACCAGTTAGAATGGCAGTCATTAAAAAGTCAGGAAACAACAGAGGATGAGAAATAGGAACACTTTTACACTGTTGGTGGGACTGTAAACTAGTTCAACCATTGTGGAAGACAGTGTGACAATTCCTCAAGGATCTAGAACTAGAAATACCATTTGACCCAGTGATCCCATTACTGGGTATATACCCAAAGGATTATAAATCATGCTGCTATAAAGACACATGCACACGTATGTTTATGGTGGCACTATTCACAATAGTAAGGACTTGGAATTAACCCAAATGTCCATCAATGATAGACTGGATTAAGAAAATGTGGCACATATACACCATGGAATACTATGCAGCCATAAAAAAAGATGAGTTCACGTCCTTTGCAGGGGCATGGATGCAGCTGGAAACCATCATTCTGAGCAAACTATCACAAGGACAGAGAACCAAACACCCCATGTTCTCACTCATAGGTGGGAACTGAACATTGAGAACACTTGGACACAGGGCAGGGAAAATCACACTCCAGGGCCTGTCGTGGGGTGGGGTGCAGGGGGAGGGATAGCATTAGAAGAGATACGTAATATAAATGATGAGTTCATGGGTGCAGCAAACCAACATGGCACATGAATACCTATTTAACAAACCTGCACGTTGTGCACATGTACCCTAGAACTTAAAGAGAGTATGTATGTGTGTGTGTGTGTGTGTGTGTGTGTGTGTGTGTGTGTGTGTGTGTGTGTGTGTGTAGAGAGAGAGACAGACAGACAGACAGACAGACAGACAGGGTCTTGCTCTATTGCCGAGGCTGGAGTACAGTGGTGTGATCATAGCTCACCATAACCTGAACTTCTAGGTTCAAGCAATTCTCCCACCTCATCCACCCAAGTAGCTAGGGCTATGGGCACATGGGAACATGCCTGGCTAATTTCTGTTATTTTTTGTAGAGGTAAGGTCTCACTACATGTTACCCAGACTAGTCTGGAACTCTTTGCCTCAAGCAATCCTCCTGCCTTGGTCTGCCAAAGCACTGGGATTACAGGGGCAAGCCACTGTTACTGGCCGAAATTTTCTATATAGATGATTATGTGGTCTCTTTAATAAAGACAATTTTATTTCTTCCTTGCAATCAGTAAGCTTTTCATTTATCTGTCTTATTGCACTAGCTGGCAATTCCAGTATATAGAAATAATGAGAGCTAACATCATTGCTTCTTTCTCAGGCACAGGGCGAAAGTATTCAGCCTTTTTCCATTAAGTATATTGCAGAATGAACATCCCTAATCCAAATATCCAAAATCCAAAGTGCTCCAAAACTTGAAATTTTTTGAGCACTGACATGACACCACAAGGGAAAATTCCATACCTGATTTCACGTGCTGGGTCACAATCAAAATGCATGTACACAACACACAGTTCATTCAGTCTGCCATTGTTTGTTGTTGTTACTGTGTAACAGTTGATAAACGTATTCTGGAGATGAGACTGTGCTGTGCAGTTAACCCGAACACATTTTTTTTTAATTGTATTAATGATATGTCATATTTTTCAGTTAAGTGCTTATGTATGAAGTACTTATGTATGAATAAGTACAAGAAAATGCTTATCGATGACATATAAATTCAGAGTCAGGAATGATGGTGATGCCAAAACACTATAGTTCTCCACATGTGTAACTGAGACAATGACACTTTTGCTTTCTAATGGTTCAATGTACACACACAGTTTCATGCACAAATTTTTAAAAATATTATATAAAATTACCTTCAGGCTATATGTATAATGTATTATGAAACATAAACGAATTCTGTACTCAGACTTGGGTCCCATTCTCAAGACATCTCATTACACATATGCAAATATTCCACAATGTGAATCCCAAACCCAAAACACTTCTGGGCCCAGGCATTTTGCATAATGGATACGCGACCTGAACCTGTAGGTTTTTCATAGATGCCCTTTATCAGAATTAAGAAATTCCATTCTATTCCTAGTTTGCTAAGAGTTTTTATCATGAATGAATGCTGGATTTTTTTCAAATGCTTATTTTACATCAATTGAGATGATGACACAGCTTTTCTCTTTTTTAAGTCTGTGTATTATATATTGTCTGATTTTCAATCCTTTCAATCCTCCTTTGCACTCTTGGTTTAAATATGACTTAATCATGATGTATTATCCTTTCAATAAACTGTTAGTTTGAATTTGCTGATGTTTCGTTAAGGATTTTTGTTTCAGTTCATTGGGGATATCAGTCTATAGTTTCCTTTTTCTGAAGTGACTTTGTGTTAGGCATCAGGGTAATGTTGGCCTTATAAAATAAGTTGGAGTGTGTTTCTTCTTTTAGTTTCTGGAAGAGTTTGTATAGAATTGGAATTTTTTTTTTTAAGTAGAATTCAACAGTGAAGCCATCTAGAGTTTTCATAGTGGAAAGGTTTTTAATTATATATTCAGTCTTTTACATAGGACAAGAATATCTGAGTTATTTGTGTCTTATGAATGATCTTTCATAATTTGTCTTTCAAGGAAATTTGTCCATGGCATCTAAGTTATCCAATATATTTGTGTAAAATTGTTCATAAAATTTCCGATTATCTTTCAATGTCATTAAACTCTACAGTGATGTCACCTCCTTCATTCATGATATCGGTGTCTGATACTGCCTGCGATTCTTTTTGAGACTGAGCAGGCTAGAATACAGCCGCATGATCTCAGCTCACTGCAACCTCCGCCTCCCAGGTTTGGGCGATTCTCCTGCCTCAGCCTCCCAAGTAGAGGGGATTCAGGCACAAGCCACTATGCCTGGCTAATTTTTGTATTTTTAGTAGAGATGGCATTTCACCATATTGGCAAGACTGATCTCAAATTCCTGAGCTCAAGTGATCCGCCCACCTTGGCCTCCCAAAGTGCAATTACAGGGGTGAGCCATCACACCTGGCCTCCTTTTTAAATTATCAATACAGCTAGAGAGACATTTATCAATTTGATTTGTCTTCTCAAATAACCAATTTTTTTCTTTCTTTGTTTTTTAATTTCAATTTTATTCATCTGCTCTTTCCTTATTATTTTCTTCCTTCCACCTACTAAGTTAATTCTTTCTCTCTCTCTCTCTCTCCCTGATTTTTGTTCTGTTTTAGTTTTTCGGGTCTCCAGTTTCTTAAGGTTGAATCCTGCATACCTGATTTGGGGCCCTTGTGTTTATCCAGAAGTCTGAAATCAAGATGTCTGCAGGGTCACACTTCCTCTAGAGGAATTGGGTAAAATCCCCATAGCCTCTTCAACCTTCCAGTGGCTGGCACCATTCCTTGGCCTCCTTGGCTTATGATCACATCACTCTGATCTCTGCCTTCATCTTTATGTTGCTTTTCCCCCTTTGTGTCTTCTCATTTTCTGTCCTTTAATGAAGGCACTTGTCGGATTTAAGGCCTATCTGGATAATCCAGGATGATCTCATCTCAAGATCCCTAATAATTAAATTTACAAAGACTTTTTTCAAAAAAGGAAACATTCACAGGTTCCAGGAATTTGATGTGAACATAGCTTTTTGGGAGACCACCATTCAACCCACTATACACAAGAGAGATGAACCTCAAAACACAGTCTCCCAACTAAAAGAGGCTAGACACAAGAGATGACATACCACATGATTCTATTGATCTGAAACGTCCATAAAAGGCAAATATATAGATAGCAGATCAGTACTTGCATAGGGCTGGTGGTAAAAATAGGGAATGATTAAACACTGTCTCTTTTTGAGGTGACAGAAATACTATAAATTAAATGATCACAATGGTTCTACAAGTCTGTAAATATATTAAAAAATCATTGAATTGCCCCATCCTTTTCTATTTTCAGCTGTAATCAGTATAGCTGAAAATTCCATTAAATTCCTAGAAAAGACCATCAGTAATTAAACATTTCTGAGGGAAAGTTCAGCAAACCTCAGATAAGGAATTTGAGCAAATGGAATTTGAAGAGATTCCTAATTTAAAATATATACCAATATTCTTCTCAGACAAAACTTACACTCTGCTCTTATAAACCAAATACCGCTAAAGTCTTTATGAAGCACTTGTAAAATATTTTATTTCATTAAATCAAGCAGCAAGAAGCCAGGCACGATGGCTCATGTCTGTAATCCCTGCACTCTGTGAGGCCAAGGCAGGCGGATCACTTGAGTCCAGGTATTCATGACCAGCCTGGGCAACATGGCAAAACCCTGTCTCCACACAAATACAAAAATTAGCTGGGTGTGGTGGCCAGCTACTTGGGAGGCTGAGGCAGAAGAATCACTTGAACCCAGGAGGCAGAGGCTGCAGTGAGCCGGGATCGCACCACTGCACTCCAGCCTGGGCAACAGAAAGAGACCCTGCCTCCGAAAATAAAAAATAAAATTAAAAAATAGTAAGTTGCAAGAAAAATCAGTTTCATAGCTGATTAAGAAGGAAAGAATGTTACATTTCATAGAGTTCTAGTCCAAGTGACCTCCTCAACCACTGCAGGTAAAACAATACTCAATGCTTTCAACCAACATTAAATTAAAATCCTGTAGCAGATGTCAAACATTCACCAACTTAAAAGTTGGTATACAAATAGGATATACAGATATACATAAACATATATAGTATGTATACAAACTTATATACATATTACATTGTGTTCACATATTTATATATATTAAATATACCATGTATTCGTGTGTGTGTGTGTGTGTGTGTGTGTAGGTATATATGTATGTATGTATTCACCTCTATATCTCAATCAGTGATCTAGCTGGGCACAGTGGCTCACACCTATAACCCCAGCTACTTGGGAGGCTGAGGCAGGAGCATCACTTGAGGCCAGGAGTTCCAGACCAGCCTGAACAACACAGCAAGACATTATCTTAAAAAAATAATAATAGGCTGGGCACAGTGGCTCATATCTGTAATCCCAGCACTTTGGGAAGCCAAGGCGGGCAAATCACGAGGTCAGGAGTTCGAGACTACCCTGGCCAACATGGTGAAACCCCGTCTCTACTGAAAATACAAAAATGAGCCAAGCATGGTGGCGGGCGCCTGTAATCCCAGCTACCCGGGAGGCTGAGGTTGCAATGAGCTGAGATTGTGCCACTGCACTCTAGCCTGGGCGACAGAACAAGACTCCGTCTCAAAATAAATGAATAAATAAATAAAAATAAAAACTAGCCAGGTGTGGTAATGTGTCCCTGTAGTCCCAGCTACTTGGGAGGCTGAGGCAGGAGGATCACTTGAGCCCAGGAGTTCAAGACTGCAGTGAGCTATGATGGCACTGCTGCACTCCAGCGTAGGCGACAGAGTGACTCCCATCTCTAAAAATAAAAATAAAAAATAAGTGACCTTAAATATAGTAGGGAGAGTGGGGGGAAAAAAGAAAGTTAAGGTGGATGGAGCAAGGAAAATGAGCGAAGGGGAGGGCAGGGAAGGGAACTCAGATGTACGTTCTATGATGTTGAGGTGATTGGGTTCTTTTTTTCCCTCTAACCTCTTCTAATTTAGCCTATCATGAAGTTCACAAAAAATATAGCACCATGTTCTAAGATAACACCCTTAGGTGTAGATGCTAAGAACTATTCTGCTCAGAGTTATAGCAAAGATGCTTCATATTTTTTTTCAAAATAATCTATAGAGAAATTCATACACTTTCCAAATGCCAAATTAACATCTTTCAGTTACCCATTTTGACTTCCTTTCTTTTCTTAATATCTAGCACAGTTTTGTAGAAATAATAGGCTTTGACAAATTAAAATCCTATACCAGATGTATATTATATATGTCTTAGTATCTATCTATCTATTGATCTTTAATACGACCCTATTCTTAAGTTCTCCTGAAATGTCCCTCAAAATAATCTGCTTCAATTAACTTTGGTTAAGTCATAAACACTGTTCCTTGGCCCTGAAGAAACATGGATGAATGGAATAGGGCTTCTGCCAACATGGTGAAACTCTGTCTCTATTAAAAATACAAAAATGAGCTGGTGTGGTGGTGTGCGCCTGTAATCCCAGCTACTCGGGAGACTGAGGCACGAGAATCACTTGAACCCAGGAGGTAAAGCTTGCAGCAAGCTGAGATAACGCCACTGCCCTCCAGCCTGGTAGACAGAGTGAGGCTCAGTCTCAAAAAAAAAAAGAATAGGGCTTTTGCCTTCCCAGAAATCACAGACTGGCTGATGAAAATGTTTTATAAGTATAAGCCACAGGACTACAATTCAACAAACATAAATTAAATACTTTCCACAAACCAGGTACCTTGGTGAATACATGGAGATACGAAAGTGTCTGTTCTCCAAGAATGCATAACCTGATGGGGAAGATGGAAAAACATGCCATTGCCTCATGAGGCAGTCACCCAAAAAAAGAGGTATTTCACTGGGAAAGATCTAGGAAGGATTCTATAGAGGTGTGACTTTTGGGGAGAGCTGAGATTCTGTGGGTGAAATTTACAGACTGGAGATGGGGATAAAAGTGGAAAGGGTTGTGGGAGTGGGGAGTGCATCCTAGAAATTGGTATAAAAGATGCAAAGATGGGGGGGCTTGAAAATGCAGAGTCTATATAGGAAAAAAAAAAAGTAGTTTGCTTTGACAAGAGGATGAAGTACACAGTGGGCACAAGTAGAAGATGAGGTTGTAAAAACACGGGCAAGTGCCAGATTGGAAAGGGTATCCCGTGAGATGTGTTGAGATTACAGGTTTTATACTCTAAGAGACTGTGAAGCCACTAAATAGAAGAGTGACTTAGGTTACACAATCAGACTTGTGTTTTAGAAAATCACTTGGATGGCAGTAGGGGAGACTGGAGGGGACAAGTCTGTAGGTTGGACAGTCCAAATGAAAGATAATAAAGTTCTGTTCTAAGGCAAAGGAATGGGGAAAGTGAAGAGAAAACATTACTTTGAGGTGGGCTAGAGTCATGGTACCATTCAGTGAAGCAGAGCTGTGGAAGATATGGCATAAGATATAGAAGGTAATAATTTTGGTAGAAGTGGCAATAACAGGTTAAGATTCAGAGAGCTGTGTGACATCCAGGTGGAGAATCTTGTTGTATAGGGTCTGGATGAAAGAAATAAAATAAGGAATCATTAGAATGTATACAGAGATATGAAACCATGGGAACTGCAAAAGGCAGACCCTCATGGAACAGACACTGAAAGAATAGGCAGCAAAAAGGAAAAGGAGTTAGGCAGGAAATAAGAAAGGGATACAAGGACAGGGAAGTGTTAGGAAGCCAAAAGAGAATACTTTTAAAAAGAAGGTGTCTGCATGTTCTCACTCATAAGTGGGAGCTGAACAATGAGAACACATGGACACAGGGAGGCAAACATCACACACTGGGGCCTGTCAGTGGGTGGGAGGCTAGGGGAGGGAAAGCATTAGGAGAAATACCTAATGTAGGTGACAAGTTGATGGGTGCAGCAAACCACCATGGCACATGTATACCTATGTAACAAAACTGCACATTCTGCACATGTACCCCAGAACTTAAAGCATAATAATGAAAAAAAGGCGTGATCATGAGTGTCAAATTCCAAAGAGATGTTAAGTAAAAAGAAGACTGAAAGGCCTTCACAGGATTTAATAGACAAGAGCTCATAGATGACTTCCGCAAGAGCAATGTCAGTAGAATGATAAGGGAAGAAGTCAGAAAGCTATGGCATTAGGATTGGGAAATGATGAGGGAGAGATATAGCAGGCAAAGAATGTTCAAGCATAAAATACTATTTAAGTACAAAACGGAATCAATAAAACCTGGTCAAGACAAAGAAGAATGGAATTGAGGATGCCAGGCCGGGGAGAGAAGGTAACATTCGATTTGGCTCCTAAATGATATGAAGGGTTGTAAGGTAGATTTGAAGGAAGGAGTTTATGGCAAAAGGAAAACCAAGAGTAAAAGGCCTTGAAAGGGATCTTGAAAGGAATGGTAAATAATCTGATATCTGATATAGTTACAACTCGAGGGGTAGAAGTGGGAGGAGGGGCACACCTATCTGGAGATGATGATGGAAATAGGTTAGTACTAGATTGGGAAAGACCTTGCAAGCCATTAGGGATTATGCACAGTACTCTGTAAACCTTGGAAAGGCAACAGATAACACAAGTAAGGGGTTTGAGCTTATAACAGGCAGGGCAGGAACCCAAGCAATGTGCCCCAAAGTCAGCCTAGAATGATGCTCCAGTAACAGAGCCTGACCCATGGCTACAGAGTACGGGTCTAAAAAGGAATGAAGACACTGTCTCAGACAAAGGTACTGGATCGAGAGCAGAATGATGGTATTTTTCACATAAACAGAGAATTGGAGAAGACAGAAAGACACTAAAAAATGAAATGAAAATAGTAAAGATCTAGTGTTTCCAATAGTACAAATTTCTGACCAGTAGAAAACGAAAAGGAAGAAGTCACTGACAGAACTCCACTGGATTCTCAAGACGGCACTGAGAACTAAGAGAATTCTGTAATTCTCCAACTGCATTTCTATGTTGTACTTGATTGAGGAGTGGAAAACTCACAATGAATCCATCTGGGAACATAAAATAAGTCACTAGCTCTATTCCACTAATTAATTACTCCTAAACAGGTATCAAGATAAAAACTTGTATGTGGATTTGGCCTTAAAATGTGGACAAAGAGGCTGGGCGTGGTGGCACACACCTGTAATCCCAGCACTTTGGGAGGCTGAGGCGGGCGCACTACGAGGTCAGGAGTTTGAGACCAGCCTGGCCAACATAATGAAACCCTGTCTCTACTAAAAATGCAAAACATTGGCTTGGCGTGCTGGTGTGCACCTGTAATCCCAGCTACTCAGGAGGCTGAGGCAGGAGAATCGCTTGAACCCGGAGGCAGAGGTTGCAGTGAGCCGAGATTGCTCCATTGCACTCCAGCCTAGGCAACAGAGTGAAACTCCGTCTCAAAAAAAAAAAAAAAAAAAGTGGGCAAAGATCCAGTAACTCTGCAACTACAGATGACTGTTTCTTATTTATGTTAAGAAGTAATGCCACGTTACTACCTTCTGACAGGAGCAAAGCAGAGCTGGAGGTGGAGTATGGGATATCTGGGAACAGAGGAAAGAGATTATGGTGGTCAGCACAGGACAAAGTGGACAGAACAAATCTTACAGAAATCTGCTTCTATCCACCCCTTTACTGTGAGCGCTGCCAGGGCTCACTAGGGCTTCTGGAACAACTTCTTCTTGGGTATCTGCAGGTGCTTATGGCTTCTCAACAAACTGCAAAAGTTTAACATAATTACAGCTATTATTCTTTATTTTTAATGTCTCTGAAGTATAATACATATATAAATTTTTCACTCGACCAAGTTTAAAAGCACCAGACTCTACATCTGCAAAACAGATTTGAAAGATAAAATTTTATATGCCAAAGAGTGATTCAGTGCAAATTTGAAAATGAGATAAATATTCATCTTTTGAAAGGGAATTGATCATTCCTCCTGACTGAAAAGTTAAACAATACTTAATCAAGTCATAGAGTTAAGTAATGAAGTCAATATTACCTTAGAAGTTTACACTAAAAATAATGAATCTTTCGGTATCTCTAACAAATTAATCTACAACTCTGGTACGTGGAGAATTATTCCCAGAAATCGTGAAATGTCAAAATGTGTTTGATAATGAATTCAGAATACCGGACTGAGAATCTGAATAAGATTCTTGTAAGACTCATAATCATGATAGCCAACATTTAAGTACACATAATGAAGCATGCACTATTCTAAAAGCACTTTATCATTTAATCCTCACAACTCTCTGAAGAAGGTACTACTATTATTTCTATATTATAGAGACAAAAGGTATAAAAGGATTAAGTTATAATTAATGTAAACATTCAGTTGAGTGAAATAATCAACTAACAGACCTAATGTGCTATCATGGCACATTACTGTCTACCTCACATTTCATAGTACTGTCTATATGAATCCATGAAAACAAGTAAGGTCATAACAATTTTGGATTTGCATGCTATCAATATTGTTGGTTCAAGTAGTACTTTCACTTGAGGAAGAATACTGCAAATTTTCCATATCTATAAAAGTAATTCAAAATAAAGTTGAATATTATTTGCATTTTGCATCTTTTAGCGATAATTACTCCGAAAGTCTTGCTAATGTGAAGTATGTTAAAGAAATGTAGTCCTTTCTCTTTAACAAAATGAATACCAACTTTTCTCCCAATTAAGATAATCAATGAGAAAACACTTCCAAAGGACACAAGTATAAGGGATCCCACCTACTATGACTGCTTGTCTCCATCTCCGATCATCCCTTATGCTTTCTCCCCCCCATATCTGTGACACATTTGTTCATAAGCCAGGCATGTTTCCCTCAATAAGCTCTGATCTATTTTCTTTTTCTTTTTTCTTTTTTTTTTTTTTTGAGACAGTGTCTTGCTCTGTCACCCAGGCTGGAGTGCAGTGGCACAATCTCGGCTCACTGCAAGCTCCACCTCCCAGGTTCACACCATTCTCCTGCCTCAGCCTTCTGAGTAGCTGACACTACTGGCGCCCACCACCACGCCTGGCTAATTTTTTGTATTTTTAGTAGAGATGGGGTTTCACGGTGTTAGCCAGGATGGTCTCGATCGCCTGAACTCGTGATCCACCCACCTCGGCCTCCCCAAGTGATGGGATTACAGGTGTGAACCCACCGCGCTCGTCTATTCTTTTAAACAACTCTAGGGGGACAAATTTTCTATGTGTAAGGGAGGAAGAATAGCATGTAGGAGAAAAATCACCAACAGCTAAGGCACAGAGTTCAAACGAAAATATAAACAAAGTAGATCCAGAAGAGCTTTTAAAACTTTGCACAGAGGCTATGAACTACTAGGATCAACAGAGCGAGTGGAACCACCTAAGTAGCATTTTGCCATCAGAAACAGGCTATTTGAGAAAAAGCAATAGTGGGGACATCCTAAAGAAGTGCTACGCATAAGGACAGCCCATGCTGAAACAAGATGAAACTTGGCATACTCTACACATGCTTTCCAGTTACTTAAGACCTTTAGGATTACACCAACAATCACAGAGATGCTCATTGCTTATAGCTCCACCATTAGGTACAATAATATGAATAAAAGCTAAACATGTATTAGGTCTGTATTATACCAGCACTACGTTAAGGGCTTCACACATGTTATCTCATCTAAGCTCACCATTTTACCATGGTTACCTTGATTATCCCCATTTGAGAGATGACGTGAGAAGTTATATAATCTACCTATGGTGACAGTTAGTAGTAGCAGAGTTAGGATTCTAATCCAGGTCAACCTGGTTGCAGAGCATACCCTTCTACTTTAACATCTAAAGGATAACTGTGTGTGAGTCTATGGTTGTATAATCATTATATAAAATTGGGCCAGATGCTGCTAAGCAAGCAAAGCATTCTTATGTTATATTGCTGATACAGGGAAACCTGATATAGGGACTTTGAAAAGTATTACTACAATATTGTTAGTCCAGTTTCCAGAGGCTGTAATCAATACATGTCTCCCTGAAATATTAAAAGGCTTGCTTTCATAGTTTGGTTTTCACCTATCCTTATAGTTAACTAGTCTAAATGAAATGGACAGCACAACACTTAAATTTACTCTAGAAACGAGGACCAGAATGCAACAGTAAAAACGACCCATTCTAAAAATGACCCATTCTATAACTTAAAATGATCCTTACTATACCTAGTAACTATTAGTTACTAATTAATAATGTAACAAATAAAAACTGTAAAGTAGTGAGACCATCAAATGTCAAACATATGAGTAAGGCAGGTACTACTGAAGATTTTTTTTTTTAATTTTCAAACATTTCCCCCAAACCCAGGAAATGTCTGAAGTACTATGAGAGCTAGGATTTCGAATTTAGTGAAATCTCCTCTGACTTAGGCCTTGTGAAGGGACATGCCCACTAATATTCAGCAGCCAGTCAAAGCAACACAGCGGTCCCCATGTAAAACACTTGGGATTTATCAGACGAAATTCTGATAGCCTTGTCTCTCTGTGTATAGTTTTGTGCACTAGGTGTTAGGGGAAGAAGGGTCTGTGAGGTACCCAAAATCATATTATGTGTACTTTTTACAGAGAAGGTCTATAGTTTCCCCTTAGATCATCAAAGAAATCTAACAAACATTAAAACACAGCTCTAAACTTTACCCCTACCCAGAGAGCTGATTTTATATTTAGACTGCGTTGCTTTGATCTCCTCTTAGGATGGCTTTTCATTTTTAGGTTCTGCTTGGACTTGTGTTAAAGAGTGCAACAAAAAATAACGACATGAATAACAGTATAGAAAAACGACTGAGGGTGAGGACAATGAAGTCATTTTGCCTGTTTTTAACTCCTCTCTCCTAACTTGTGATACTGAACAAGTCACTTGACCTCTCAGAGCCTCAGCCTCCTAATGGGAAAATAATACTTACTTTATAGTTATTTTAAAGAATTGAATGAGAAATATACGCAAAACATTTAGCACAGTGTCTTGCCCATAGTAAATGCCCAACTGTGTTTATTGTTCAGGATACTGTCTACATCCACCAGTGTTCTCTATATGAAGGTCCCTGGGAGAAGTGTTTCTTTCTCACTCTGCTGAAAAGAAAAGTCTATTTTCCCCTCTTGGAGATCCTGAGGCTCTTTTAACTGAATATGTCTCCACTTTTGTCGTAGTCACTAGACAGCTTGGAGATGAATCTATAACCCTAACTTCTCACAATGAGCAGCAAGACCTTCTCCTAATAATTCTTTGTGAACTAACTTTATTCCTTCACCCTAACCTTCCCATGGCCCTGAATGTTTCATATATTGTTGTATTACATTTATTGTTTTAAATTTCTTCAAAACTGTTCTTGGAATGAGGTAAGGTGTGTGGAAACAAGCAATCAAATTAACAAATCAAAAGAAAAAATAGTGCTGTTTTGAACTGATAATAATTTGTGTTGAAAAAAATAAAGTTACTTTCCTAATTCATGGATGTACTGGCTACATAGGGGAAAAACTTAACTCTCTGGACTTCTAAAAATAAGATCTGCCCTAGACCAGTTTAGTCTCTCAAAGGAAATCTGAGCCAAGAGACATCAGTCAAAAAAACAAAACAAATCTGGTATGATAATGAGAACTTAACATGAAGAGTGATGAAGCAATCAGAGAATATAGCAACACGCTATTCCTTTGAGGTGGGTGCTTATATGTTCTGAAAGTTAAGTAACATCTCGAATTCAAAGAGGGGCATTTCACAGTAGTGGGTTTAACTTCTACTCCTGGGAAAAACGAAGTTTCCATCTTTCACTGTATCAGACCCAGAGCAATGGTAGGTAATATTCAGGCTGATTTGAAGGCCTCTTTATTTTCTGACCCAGATAAATGGAAATATGCCATAGCTGTCGTGTGTTAAGCAGATGGGACACCAAAGGGGTTGAGCTGTTGGCCAAAGACAAAGGAAAGAAATTACAAAATGTAAGCCAAAGCTTTCCATAGCTGCTTGGCAATACAGCTTCCAAATAAACTATCTTAATTTGATTCACATGCAGAGAGTAGAAAATTAAAAACAGAACAGTGAATAAAAATTAAGTGAATTCATTAAATAGATAAAATTATAAAGCAACATATATTGATATCAGGACTATCTGAGTTTCTATGGACAATATAATTCCATATTTATACTAAGTTATATATTGTCTTGGGCACACAACAGATAAGATATAAATTTTTGAGAAGCAAATGTTTTTCCAAGAAGAATATGACCTCTAATGAATCAATAAGATAGAATGGAACCCAATAATTTTTAAGTATATTAATCTAAAAGTCCTAGGACAGTAAAATTAAAATGGAGTGCTAAGGATATACAAAAGAGAAGAAATTGAAGACAAGGTGGAAATGATCTAAAGAAAAACAATATAAAATGTTTGGGGATGTCTTGTTTATAAAAGTTGCTTATCACAAAAATTCCATTGTGGGTGCCCAGTCTACTGAAAACTGAAAGAAAGTATCACATTGGAATATTCACAATAACAGAATAGATTTTTAAAAATACACTGAGATTCAATTTTTTTCAAACAATAATTAAATCTGTATTTTAAATGTCTAACTATTCATTGTCAGTTTTTTTTTTTTTTTTTTTTTTTTGAGACAGAGTCTCACTCTGCACTAGGCTGGAGTGCAATGACGCAATCTCGGCTCACTGCAACCTCCGCCTCCCAAGTTCAAGTGATTCTCCTGCCTCAGCCTCTCAAGTAGCTGGGACTACAGGCACCCACCACCATGCCCAGCTAATTTTTGTATTTTTAGCAGAGATGGGGTTTCACCATGTTGGCCAGGATGGTCTCGTGATCCACCCGCCTCAGCCTCCCAAAGTGCTGGGATTATAGGCATGAGCCACCACGCCTGGCCAGAATTGGATTTTGTGTCTTTTTTCTTTTCATTACTCTTCCAGAAGTGAATACATTAAAAATTTCCTTTCTTCCTTCTCTCCCTACATCTTCCTTCCATTCAGTCAAAAAGTATTTACAGACCCAGGGGTATCCCAAGCACTGCTCTAAGTGCTGGAGATAAGGTGCTAAACAAAACAGACAAAAATCCACATCCTTCTGAAGCTATTAGTCTGGTTACATGCATTGATTCATTCGCTTGCTCCTTCATTTCAATATTTCTCTTAATTGTGTGCCTTCAAAGAACAGAGAGTTTGAAGAAACACTTACCACAGGAATTAGAGAAACAGAATAGCAACATTAAGATTAAAATTACACAGGAAAATTAAAATCTCAAATAAGTTATTTAAACGAGAACACATGTGGAAGGGATACTGGTCAGGTTCAGGTCAGTGCCCACCTGTTGAAATGTATCTAGGCTAAATGTATAACTTTTTCTGTGTTTCTCTATGTTTGAGTGTATTACACGCCCTTCCTATAAAACTTGTCATATCACATTATATTTTACACTGTACATTTTTCTCTCCCACATTATACCATGAACTCTCTGAGAACAGAGTCTAATTAGCTGTGCCTTACAAATAAGCTCAAATAATGTTATTGAATCAATGGCATTTAATTATAGGAAGAAAATTACCCAAAATATTGTGTCTTAATCATTAAATAAGAAAAACAACACAAATTTGCTTTGATTTTCACTAAAACTGAGAAACATTAGGTACACAGCCAATAAAACAGTTAAGTGTGTTATTAAAATTTCATAAATAGGAAGCAATTCCAGCTGAATACTCAACTACCGAACAAAAGATGGCTTCCACATGTTGACTACACTACTACTCTGCAACTTTCTAACATCCACTACTAGTGGGTTTGTTACACTTAGAGCTATAAAATAAAATGGTAATGCCCTAGTACAGAGTCCAAGAAAAGGCAAAGAAAAATTCCTAAAACGGTTGATCTGTTTATAGTTATTCAAATCATTAACTTCATTCTTCCTCTCCACTCTGCCTATATTCATGAACCATCCTTAATGATACAGCCATTATTTCCACCTCTCCACACCTCTTCCCTTCTCTACCGACACTTCTTTCACATTTTCCATGCAGCCTTATTTTCTGTCTCTGCCACTTTACTGAAACTAAATTCTGAGAGAGACCACAATGACTGCCTGGCTGTCAAATACAACAGTTATGCACATCCTTCACCTATCTATTCCTTGAAGCCTTTTCCTCCTCTGATGCTCAGTTTTCCTGTCCCTTCTACATCTGACTTTTGTCTTTAAAAAGCTAGTTTGTGTTCCTCAGTGTTCTGAGGTAAATGTACCAATCCCTCTGGCTTCAAACACCACCTATACAATGTCTCTCAGGTCTAAATTTTACTATCCATGTATCTATCGATCGCCTGGGCTGCAATTCTACATTTCCAACTAACAGCCAGATGTGGTTTTCCTGCAGGCAGCTAAAACTTAACATGCCAAAAATAGAATGTAGTAGTATCTTTCCCCTCGTACCGGCTCTTCTCCTACCTTCCCTGTCTCACTTGGGGAGAGTCAGCATTAACATAACTGTTCAAGGAAGTGGTCTCATTCATCCTTGACTCCTTCTTCTCCATCCCTACAATGCACATGCAGCCTTCCCTCTAGAATATCATTTTGCCTCACAGGCGTTTCTCTCTCCTCCTCCATTCTCAATTAAAACATTTTCTCCCTGGGAAAGTCTTCCCTGACCTCTTCTAAATCTCCAATTATTATTTTATATGTATATGTGTGTGATTTAACTATTTTTTTGACCGATTGGCTGGCAGGGTATCACTTGTCACCCAAGCTGGAGTGCATTTAATCAGCTCACTACAACCTCAAACTTCTAGGCTCAAGTAATCCTCCCACCTCAGCCTCCTGAGTAGCTAGGACTGTAGGCATGTGCCACCATGCCTGGCTTATTCTTTTTTTTATTTTTTGTAAAGAAGGCGTCTCACTCTGTTGCCTAGGCTGGTCTCAAACTCCTGGCCTCAAGCAATATTATTATTTTATCATCATCATCATCCTATACATTTTATCCTGTCAGCTTCAAAGGATTGCTTGTAACTATAATTATTACTTCATTAGTATTTTTCTCCCTGACTAGATTGGGAGCTATCCTGCTCACTAACATCCCTTAGAACCTGGCTCAGGGTATAACACAGAGTTAAGGGCCAATAACTCATGACTGAATGAATATCTGATCAGACGATAAGGGCTGATGAATCCCATTTTGAAGTATGCCACACATTTGTCCCTTCTTTTCCACCAACTTGCCACAAGTGTCCAATCCTTTATTCCTGTTGTGTAGACTCCAGAACTAATCTTGTGACTGAGTTGAACTCCCTATCTTTAGCCTAGCTCTTCTTTACCCTGTCATAAAAATGATCTTTTTATTACAAAAAAATACAAATAAATTTGATGATGTCCCTCTCCTGAGGAAGTCTCTGAGGGTGTAGAACACAGGAAAAAAAAAAAAAAGACTACCAAATATTTACGGTACAGTACCCAAGGAGCTTCCTAAAATGATCATAAATCTACACTAAAGTTTCTAGGATCTGGTCTAGCTACTTTGGGTTCTTCATTTTAGATACACTGGAGGCTAAGCAGCGTTCTTTGATAGATAGGACTGGAAGGAAGCGCTATCGATTAATTAAAAATTAAAAAGAGCCTAGTTGTTCTAACATCCTAAGTGCAAATAAAGTTTAGAGACTAAACAGCTTGAAAAATTAATTGGTTCTCCTAATTATTAATTTTTTCATTACTAAATAAAATACTAGTATATAACAAAATCAGAGGAAAGGTCCCGAATTACATACAATGGACAGAAAAAGAAATATCTCTGAGGCTATGACATTCTGGAATTTGACCTGAATGATAAGGATGTATTATCTTGCCTTAGAGCACACCAGGAAGTAGAACAAACAAGTGAAACCTCCTAATGTGGGAACGAGCTCAGTGTGAAAAATGGGGATAAGCTGTGGCTGGAGCATAGTGTAATATGAGATAAGGTCAGTGAGGTAGGAAGGAGCCAGATGGAAGCGAATCTTGCAACCTGGATTCTATTCTAAATGGATAAACCACTGGGTTTTAGGGAGGGAGGAAGTAAGGAGGGAGGGAGGGAGGAAGTGATGAAGGAAGGAAGGAAGGAAGGAAGGAAGGAAGGAAGGAAGGAAGGAAATCTGTTTTTTATACTGGTAACACTTCTGACACAAAATGTGTGTGTTTTTCCATACCAACAAACAATTATCCAGCAGATACCAACCGGGCATCCTACAATTCAATTTAATTCTGACACTATCTAACTGGAGTTAACGTCAGACCCAAGGTTAGGACTCAATCTCACAAGACAGCCCCCACTTTAGATGCCAACTGCAAGTTTGGTTTGCTGGTATTTCTAACCAACTTGGCTACAACCCCCTTCTCAGGTTTGGTAATTTGCTATAAGGGCTCACAGAACTCAGGGAAACACCTGACTTACATTTACTAGTTTATTATAAAGGATACAGATGAACACTCAGATTGAAGAGCGGTATGTAGGGTAAGGTCTGGAAGTTCCTGAGTACAAGAGCTTCCGTCTCTCTGGAGTTGGGTAGGTTCCTGGCATGTGGTTGTATTTACCAAACTGGAAGCTCTCCCAACCCCATAGTTTTGAAATTTTTTTATGGAGACTTCATCACACAGATATAATAAATTATTAACTCAATTTCCATCTTCACTCCTCTCCCTGGAGGATGGGGGTAGAGCTAAAAGTTCCAAATGCCTAATCACAGCTTGGTTTTTCTGGTGACCAGCCCCATGCTGAAGCCATCCGGAAGTCAACCAAGAGTCACCTCATTAGCACAAAAGATGCTTCTATCACCCAGAAAATTCCAAGGATTCAGGAGCTCTGTAGAAGGTGCGCCATCATCCCATCACCCAGGAAATTACAAGGGTTTTAGGAGCTCAGTGTCACAAACTGGGGACTGAAACCAAACACATATTATTTTATTATGTCACAGCAAGAAAGAGCATAATCTGATTTATGTTATAAATTCCAACTAAAGAAGTGATTCATTCAATCTTTATACATTTGACAAATATTTAATGAGTATCCACTCTGTACCAGATAGTGTTCTGGGCACTGTGGACACAGAGACGAGTAAAACGCCCTTGCCCTCGCGGAGCTTTCATTCTAGGAGAGTCTGGGAAGGCAAAAAGAAAGCAAACAGTCCAGTTAAGATACTACTGCAGAGTCCACATGAGGGATTATAATGGTTTCTAATGTATTGGACAACATGGGTCATTGTGGAACGAGAGAAAAATGGATAAGTGTTATATTTTAGATGTACAACAGATAGACTTGCTAAGGGATTTAACAGGAAAGGTAAAGAAAAATCAAGAATGACTCTCACATCTCTGGTCTAGACAATTATTAATACATGGATGGGTGTAGTGTTATTTACAGAAATGAGGAAAAACAGGAGAGCTACCAGTTTGGAGACGAAAACTAAGAGTTTTATTTTAGTCATATAGCTTAATGTATCTGGTTAGACATCCAAAGAGGAGTTAAACAGCAGGCTATTGGATCTGTAAGTCTGGAGGTCAGTGGAGCAGGCAGAACTAGAGATGTAAAGGATTGAGGCACAGAAATGGGATTTAAACCATGGGACTTAGGAAGAGAGTACAAACAAGGGCAGAGTCCAGAATCAAATCCTGACATATGCTAACTTTGAAAGGTTGACAAGAAGAGGAGAAGGAAACAAAGGAAACTGAGAAGTGATGACTAAGGTAAGGAAAAGACAAAGAAATGTGCATCACGGTAGCAAGCCATGGAGGGGGTATGCTGCTAGGATGTCCTTTCAAGAAACAACTTGCCATTAAGCTGTATTAAGAGTACAGTTAACTGACAACCTTCATCTGTTAACAGCCTCAGGATCTGCTTTGCTTTTGTGTCAAGGACAAATACTTCCCTAGCCAATAAGAGAGCACACTGTGGGTAGTATGACCTGACCTGACCGTGTTAGTCTACCTAACACGCGTTTCCTCTAATAAGCAACCTTTGCTCCAAAGGTCCCAGTGGGTTGTCAGACACCTTGTTAGATCTGCATTATGGTCTTCCCTACCTAATCCTGCTTCCACTCCTCTCAACTTCTGTAGGTGTTGGATATTGGTCTGAATGCTTGACCAATCTTGCTTTGCTCCTCTTTTTCTTTCAAGGACAATCCCCTCCCCTCAAAATCTTGCCAGCCTATCTCCATCTCAGCTCTTGCAGCCTGGGAGACCACATTAGTCACAAAAGTCAAGAGGAAAGAATGCTTCAAGAAGGAAACGGTCCAGTGTGGTGAGGGTTGCTGAGAAGTCAGGAAAGGAGAGAGAACTAACGAGTGAATTTGGCAAAATGAAGATAATTTCAGTGGAACAATGTGAATCAAAGCTTAATTGAAATGGGCTCTGAGGTGAATGACAGACAAGAAATGAGGCAGAGACTACAGACAACTAACTCACTTTGGAACTTTTGCTGTGGGAGAACAACAACAAAAAAGAGGCAGTAACTGAGGGAGAATTAGGGTGAACAGGGGCCTTCTGTTATTCTTACTGTTTAATGAGAGCTACTGACGGATATTAATAAGTTGATTGAAATGAGCCAGTAAAGAAGAATGACGATTTGGAGAACTGTAAGAGTAAAGCCTTTAACGCAAGATGGGAAACCTGAACTTTCAAAGCAGAAGAAAAAAATCACAGGAGAGAAAAACCCACAGGTTAGCTTATATAACTTCCAGCTTTAACAAGTGCTGTTAAAGAACAGTACAAGAATTTCAAAAAGTAGAACAGAGAAACTTCACTTAGACTCAGGATCCCTGAGGGAGTCAAGTTAGTCAGAAGAGTGAAAATAAGAGCATTCCAGGAAGAAGAAAGAACAGGTGCTAAAGCTAAGAGATGGAAAAGAGTTTAAATTATTGGAAGACAAGAAAATCAGTTGCTGTGATGAATTAAAGAGAGCCAGAACAAGATTATGCAAGATCATGTGGGAAGTAATAAACATTTCGGATTTCAGCCCAAAGCCTAGAGGTTTTAAGTTGGGGAGTTACATGACTTGATTTGTGATTTTTAGAAAATATCACTATGTTTACAGTGGGAGGAAAACAAGTGAAAGATCTGTTGAGAACTGATAGTGATTTGAACTTAGGCAGCTGAATGCATTTATTCCCTCATTCAAATAATATTTAATAGTGAGTAAGGTGCACTGATTCAACATGTATTTTTAGAGGTAGAATTCACAAAACTGGTGAAAGTGGGGTTAAAAGAAAGGAAGGTGAGGGTGGGAAGGGGGTGGATGACAGGAGGTTGGCTTGGTGGGTATAATGTATGTTTCTCCTCTGATGGATACACTGAAGGCCCTGACTTCAACATAATACAATATATCAAGGTAGCAAAATTGCACTTGTGCCGTATGAATAGATAAAAAGAAAAAGAGAAGCTATCAAGGATATATTCTAGGACTCTGGCTCATTCAACTAAGCAGAACTGCTTATAATACTCAGCAGAAGTACACCAACTCCCCAGGGGCCCCACAGACCATACAGATCCAGCAGCCTCTTTTCTTGGTGGTATACCAAGGCTTTCCCAGTCCCACCTCAACAGTCACATCATCAAATGAATTGCACAACACAGGCTTACACAGTGTATTTCTCCTACAATATTCAACTACCTCGTTTTGTGCCTGAGGGAAGGAACTGCCTACTGAAATTGGAATTTGGCCATGCATATTAATGCTGCTCTCTTGCCCTTTATATATAATTTTACACATGTTTTAGAAACAGAACATAATTCCTCAGCTCAGCAATTTATTTATGGGCAGTTTCTGAAGCTGTTATCACTGGCTTCTCCTTCTGGCCTTCACAGGAATTAGAAATCCTTACTTACTGCAGTGGGTCCTTACTCCTGTTATCTAAGACAATCATTCAACTCCATAAACCAGATCTTAATACCACTCAGCCTTTTGTTTTTCTGACTCCAGATGACTCCAGACATCATTCTTTTTGCTCCTATATTAGAAATATGCTTTACATAGAGGCACAACAAATGAGCCCCTAAAATCCCTGCAATAAAATGTCAGAAAAGGTGTAGAAAAGAATTTGAGTAAATTAAGCCCACTTAAAACACCAAGAGGAAGGGAGAAGGGATGTTACCAATTTTCAAAGTTACAACCAAAAATACAAGGCATCTATCTATCTATATTTTCATTCAACATCAATGAGTGCTGCATGCTAAATCAAAGGTAACCTTTAACCCTAATACACTCCAGTGGATTTTAAGAGTAACTCTCTTCCAATGTAAACCCCTGGGGTAACTTAATTATTCAGTAGGAAGTGGCTTAATATACTTAACTTAAACAAATGAACACATGGACTTAAAATAATCCTCCGGAAGTTATCAAATTTATTCTAACATCTAGGCAACAACAGACTCTTTGACTGACTGACACATATTGTGGCACTTTCCTAAAAGATCCTTTTGGATCCAAACACTTACTAGAGAATACAAGACTAGTCTATTCTTGGCCAATTATAGATTATTACCTATCTGCCTCCTCCTCCTATGTTCAGTAACAATGCATCTTTTGGAATAGATTCCAATTTGTATTTGAATCTTGTTAGAGAAAAGAATATATGATAAAGTTCATCCAATAGGCAGCACTATTTTGGTTTTGAAGTGACTTTTAATATGCAATTTGAAATGCTGCTTTTTGCCTAGGGCCATATTCAAAATCAAGCATTCAAATCCACAAACATTTTCAAGCACTACCTACTTGCCAGCCACTATGTGGAACACTAAGAATAAAAAGATGAGTAACACAAGCTGCCAGTCCTAAAAAATTTCATACAAACTTGATGAACTCAAGAATTCAATATCTTGTCAGGGCACAGAGATGTACACAAAATCATCTATGAAAACCTTATATGTGCTACTATAGCTATTAAACTAGGGCAAGAAAATAATTTTGCTGGGAAAGGCTTCATAGAGGAGGGACTATTTGAGAAACATCTGGAAGGAAGACTGGGTGTTCACTAAGTACAGAAATGGGTAAAGAACATTCTAAGTGGGAGGAACAACTTGTGCTTAGAAACAAAGGGTACGAACATGTTACTAAAACCAAAAGACATTTCTTCAGAAATGTCTTTACTTGGCTTTACTTGGCCTCGTAGCAGCCTTTGATCTTGATAACCATTCTCAGATCCTTGACACATTCTCTTAGTTCTGTGACAGTCCTCTCTTAGTTTTCCTTCTATTTCTCGGTTCACCTTAGCACTCTGTGGACTCCTCTTTGTCTCTTAAATAATGTCATTTCCTCAGCATTCAGTCGTGGGCCCTTTTCTCAAAGTGAAAAGCTCCCTGCCTGGTTAATCACATCCCCTTTCCATGATTTCAATTATCAAATACTTATGACTCTCAAAGCTGTATCTCCAGAACAGATATTTCCTGAGTTTCAGAGGCAAAAAACTAGCTATCTTCTGGCACTTTTCAAAAGTTTCTCATGTACTTCAAACTTGACACTTTGAAAATTAAATTGTCTTCCTCCCAAAGCCCCTTCCTGCTATGACACCCCTCCACCTCAGTGAATCATCAGCTAGTTGTCCCAAGCAAAAAACCTGAATATCATCCTTGATTCCTCTATCTCCATTACACTCACCATTGAGTCAGACCCTATGTCCTGTCAATTTTGCCTTTCACTAGAATTCATCTACTTATCTTTATCCCAACTGCTAGTGGCCTAATTTATGGTCCCATTGCCTTTAGTATAAATTACTGCAATGCCCTCCTAATTGGCCTCCCTGCCTCTAGTCTTGCTTCCTTTCAGTCTACCCTCCACAATATGTCTTATAGCACCTTGCATAACCTGGTTTCTAATCATACTCTGAACTCATCTCTTGCTATTAGTCCCTACTTCTTCTGTATTTCCAGCCATAATTACACAGTTATCTTGCCTTTAGGTCTTTCTACATACATTTTTCATGCATCAAGTGCTATTTCTGTTCCTTTTCTACAATTCCACTTCATCCTTTAGGCCTAAAATTATGTATCACTTCTTCAGGGGAACACTGATCCCTCAATTGCTTCCTCTTATGTGTTCCTATCATTAGAATTTCTATTCCACTGTATTTTACCTTGCTGTTTACTAGCCAGTATCTTCCCAGACTGTAAGCTCACAAAAGCCCTAGGCAAGGTGCCTATGCATATTTTGAATGCTCAAAAGCAATCTGTGGTATGACTAAACAAATGAGGAAATAAGTCTTAACACACTTCATCAAAACATTGAGCACATGAGACTGAAAAAGGAGAACAAGATGACAAGGGACATCTTGTGGTTTCCCCAATAAGATCAATAGAACAAATAATATATGAAATGCTATTATCAAAGGACATCAAAACAACAAAAGCAATTATTTGCAAGAGGGCAATTTAATTCAACAAACACCTAAGGGTAGCAAACAACCATAAAAATAAGTTATTTTTGTGTTTGATTCACTAATTTTGCAAAAATATCATTCAGGACAATTTTCTGAGAAAGCAGCAAGTAACTTCCCAACCCCTCCAAGGAAACATATTCTAAGACCAATCATTATGCAGAAGTTAGACACTGATGCATTAATAAACTACCCCAAACACAGTAGCTTAAAACAATAAACATTTCTTGCTCTTAACTCTACAAGTCAGCTAGAACTTTCATTTTGGCTATGCCTTCTCATAATTCTGCAACAGCCTGATAGGTTGACATAATTCTCATAATTATGCTTTCTCAGAATTCTGAAATAGCCTGACAAGTTGGCTAAGACTGGCTTATCCAGAATGGCCTCCCTCATGTATATATTGCGGCTGGCTAGCTTTTGGATGGGGTGACCAGTGAGAACACATCCAGCAGGCTAGCTCAACCCAATTCTCATGTAGGTTAGGCAGGGTGCTCCATGAGCAGAGGTGCACACAGCTCTTAGGGCTTAGCTTCATAATTGACATACCATCACTTTTGCCACTTCTATCAGCCAAAGCAAGTTATAAGGCCAGTCCAGATTCAAGAAGTAAGGAAACAGACTCTACCTCTATAGTTACATTGCAAAGGGCACAGATAGAGGGGGGAAATAATTAAAGTCATTTTTACAATCAGTATCCCACTCACTGCTTGGTACCTACCTGACCCTATGCATGCATCTATCTTGAGCAGTACAATTCTGTGTAAGATATTCATAATGATGATTCTCATACAGCAGAAAGTTCCGTAACACTCAGTGTATTATAAAGAGAGAAGAATATTGTAAAAAGCATGTCATGATCAGAACAAAGGTTAAGATTTGCACTCAATAAATAACTTTATTGTGGTGCCTTGCCACTGATTTCAGAGAATAGTGATTGTAGTATAGTGCATTCTGTTTATTCACTGTGAGTGTTCTCAACAAGACCTGAAAAAGTTAATAGGACAGTCGATTGAATTACTGGTGAAAGGATTCAATTAAAATAAACAAGTGCTAAACCAAAGTCAGATTTTTTAAATATATTTTTTAAACTTGCATTTATAAAACTTAAAGGACCAGGTCAGAGACCTTCTCAACAGCTGCCACTTCCCAAACACCACACCTACCAAACACTTCCCACGTACCTATTACAGAGATAAAACTCTCTTTAAAAATTCACTGAATCACTCACTACACCACTGTACCATAAGAAGGAGCCAGGTGAGTGGATGGGTGGGTAGGGCTAAATGAGGAGGTCCTATGGCAAATACGCATAAACCTGGCAACCTACTGAAAAGAAAATTAGATGAAAACTTTTATATATGCAAACTAGTATCAGTGAGGTATTTTTCAGCAACCACAAAAACTGTGTTGGACTTGAATAGGTAAATAGAAGAAATCAGACCAAATAACAGATAAGCTTAAAAGCATGCAGATCTTCAAATCCAAGTGATATTACTGGGTGCACTTGATCATTAGACTATGTGGCCTAGTTTTGCTGGATGACCCTCTAATTTCTGAAAAGTGCTACAGGATCCTCCTGACAACGACCTCTCCTAACTCCAACATGGGAACTCTTAGCATTTCCGATGTGGATTTTAGAGACAAAGATAGAACACTGCAATCTGCCAAGGCTGAAAAGGGTATCACTTTCAAAGGTTAAAAAAATCTCCCCCCTCTCCTTTTTTTCGTGATGACTACCCAATTACACAAGCCAGGCATGATAACCGGGAGCAGTAAAAGAAGTCTTCTGTAGCCATGCTCAAAACTCATGTCCAAACTCAGTGAAAAGACCCGTGAGACACAGTAACACAATGCATCTTTGGGGGTCTGCACATTGAGTAGTTAATCTAACATGGAAAAAAAAAAGTTAACATAAAAACAAAAAACTCAAAACCAGATTATATTGTTAGCATTTCTTATCAGAAGCTATTTTGTTATTTTTAAATAGTTTAGGTTTTCATTTCTTTTAATTTTACATAAGAGCATCAAGTTATACAAGAGATTTATTCTTAAAATTCTGTAGGCAGAACAAAATTTTGTAAAGTGAAACCCATTCTTCCTCTGAGAGCTATTATAAAATCCACCATGTGTATCTATATATAAGCATGCTCCTGAGACCATGGATTTAGGTTATATTTTTGTGTACCACAATAAAAGTTGTGGTGTGATGACTATGTGTGTGATCATACTCATTTTCCACGAGCCCAGTTGAATCAGACTCCAGGTATCTTTTATCAGTATCGAGCAATGGCACTGTTTCAGCCCTCATTTATTTACAAATAATAACTAATATCTTGATTTCTATATCTGGGGAGAAAATTGAGAAAACAGCTTATTACAGGAATAGTCACAGTAACAACTACTGTACTATTATTAATTTTGGAGACCCCAGGTTCTGACATCACTTCCCAAGATGAGTCAGAGAAGTCTTATAGTCATTTTCCTCAGACATGTCTTTCTCCCAGAAATCTAATAACAATCTTAGGATGATTCTGACAGTTCTCCTCTGAACTAAATCCCTGGTGAACTATACAGCATATCTCCACATTAACAGAATCTTTGGTCCAAGTGCAAATTTCAAAAAATATTCCCTTTACCTCTTACTCTCAACCCTTGGATTAAACCAGGCAAAACTAGGCCTTATGTATTAGCCTTGCAGCTTTCTAATTGCTAATTAACTAGTCATTCAAACAATCAAGTGGCACGGCTAGCAAGGATCTTGAGTTTGCTCCAGGAAATAAATAAGCATGATCTGTAAAAAATGCCAATCACTTGTGTGCAAAAATGGGGTGTTTCTAAGACTGAGAAAAATTGCAAAGTTTATCTGAAAAGTAAACATCGTTTCTATTATAATTACTATATAAATAGTTGTTTGTACCATGAAGGAAAAGTATTCTAAGCAAAGAAAAAAATACAATTAAGTTCATTGTATTTGTCCCAATTGGGGGGTTAAAGAAAAAAAACATTTATCTCAAATTTTCAAAACAAAAACAAAAAAGAGGTAGATTCAACAAGCTCCTATTAAATAACACTGGGTAATTAATGATATACTATCATATCTAATTAAAGCATACAGTGATGATAAGCTACTACTTACCACAGGAGGAAAATAAAACTTCAGTAACATACTAAACATACTACTAACAAGTATTTAATGCATATAACATTTAATTACATAATTTCATTAACATGAAGGATCAGTGGTACTAAACTATTATTTGTTTCAACTTCAATGCATCATTTTAAAATTCAGAGTAAATTAGTGGTTGCTACAGACTGAAGTAAAGGGAAAATGGCGTGTGACTGCTAAGGAATACAGGGTTTCATTTTGGAGGAATGAAAATATTCTAAAAACTAGATGATGGTTGCACAACTCTGTGAGTATACTAAAAACCACTGAATTGTATACTTGAAAGCGTAAATTTTATGGTATGTGAATTGTGTCTCAATAAAGTTGTTATAAAAAGCAAGTAATACTAACATTTTTATTAATTACATGAATTCCTAAAAAGCAAGTACTGATTCCGTATCTAACATGCTGAACACATTCAAGTCTTCTATTTATAAACTGCCTTCTCTATTATTTTCTAAAATGTTATACCCTGATTATCTCTAATATTATCTCTAATAATCTAAATATCCACAGGCTTCTAACAACTTTTCAAAACATAGAAATGACACTAAACGATTGAAGATTTTGACATCTTGATGAACCCATTTAAAAAAAATGTTTAAATTCCAGTGGGCCACATAATATAAAGACACCTGTTTTCCTGGGAATTAACAGTTGTAAATACAGACAACATAAGTAATTTCACACATCAAGTTGATGTGTAATAAAATAAATCTACTCAAGGTTCTTCTTTCATCAAGATAACAGACTCTAACGATAAATGACTACAGCTCGTCTTGTTAAGATCAAAAGGGAATGACTTTTGCAGCAAAATATGTCTACCAGCCAAACTATTTCAGCAGCTCAGTTACTAATGACACAAAAGCAGTCTTACATTAAGCAGCAAAAAAGAAGAAAGAGAAGATATCAAAAAGGGATTTTTAAAAGACCTTAAAAGGAGTTTGTCAAGATTGCCAAATGCTTTGTAATGTTTATTTAGACTTTAGAATTTTATGTATCCAGAGGAATATCTCTGAATTGTGCTGACAACATAATAAATTTTTCATTAACTATAAGCTCTCTGCAGAGCTTACAGTATTTCCAACCCACAGAAACTAGAGTAATATTAACAGTTCCTTCTTATTCCCACCTTATAATACCAAAGTCAGTTTGCCACTATTGAAACACCCAGAAAGAACAAGATCTGTAAGATCATCATCTTTTGTTGTTATATACAATGTCATGTAAAGCGGTTCAGTTTATTATCATGGTATTTCTAAAAGCCTATGTAATAATTTATTTTGTATTTAAATCTTAGCTACATAAGTAACTACAAATGTTTATGTGTAAAAACATGAGGTGTACTTAAGGTGCCTTTGAAACAAAATAACTAGAAAAATATCAATTAACATCAATAGAAAAACTCTTTTCAAAACCATAATCCAGAAGTACTCAAATGAAAAAAGTTTTTTTAAAAAAGGCTGTAAGTGAAAACTGTAACTAACAGTATAAATGGATAACTTCATTCTTTTTGATATCATAAATTTTATTGGATCCTATACAATTGTCATACCAAGGGGAGTCTCACAATTTCACCTTAGGAAAGGAAGTAAAAAGGTTTTTCTATTTGCAGTCTAAAGAGCTAAGTTGCCTGTAAAAAGATCTAACTTGTCCACATTTGATGGATAAGAGAATTAAACCTCAAAGTCATTAATTAACTTGCAAGACCTAAGTATTCTAATGTTTCTAGAATGTCATTTTACTTTTTTTTTCTTTTGAGACACAGTCTCACTCTGTCAGCCAGGCTGGAGTACAGTGATGTCATCTTGGCTCACAGCAACCTCTGCCTCCCAGTTTAAGCGAATTTTGTGCCTTAGCCTCCCAAGTAGCTGGGATTACAGGCAAGTGCCACCATACCCAGCTAATTTTATATTTTTTAATATAAAATTTTATATTTTTAATAGAGACGGGGTTTTGCCATGTTGACCAGGCCAGTCTCAAACACCTGGCCTCAAGTGATCCACCTGCCTTGGCCTCCCTAAGTGCTGGGATAACAGGCATGAGCCACTGCGCCCACCCTAGTATGTCATTTTAAAACACAAAGAAAATTTTTCACTTAATGACATAAAATTTTAATATGCATTTGGTGTCACCTCCTCATATGCAGACCCCAGGACCATGAGACAGCATCACGAAACACCTCATATGCCTCTTTTTCCATTGCCACTATTTCCTTCAGCCTTAATTATCTAAATCCACAAGTTCTTTCTTCCACAATAACACATGAAACAATATTTACATAAATAGCAGAAGCACTTACAATTGCAGATGCTATCTTTAGGTTAAATCAACAGAGAACCTTTTTAATTTACTACTAAAAAAGCAGTAAGTCAAAATATGAACTATAATAAAAGGGATTCTACCCACCAGAGGATTAAGCTTTGCCAATACAATGAGATCTATTTTATAAAAATAACCCTTGGCAACATGGCCTGTTGCCAAGACCCTCCTACAGCAGATCCTGTCCTTGCTGGGGATAAAACAAGCTTTAACACCATGCCAACAAAACAGCTGCCAAAAATGAATTCTTCCTGATTCTAGAGAACTATCACTCCATTTCCCCACCAAGGTGGCTAACCTTAGTTGTTGTTAACATGTGTTTTGGCTACATAGCTTAAATATTTTATGTAATAAACAGTTGTTTCAGCATAGTGTATGCCACCTCTGTGGTACCAATGAGGAAGACTTTATTTCTAAAAGAATTCAAAAATATGAATTTATAGATTGACCAAAATAATCTTATCCCTTAGTTTTCTATATTAGTTAGATCGATCCATTTTTCTAGCACTTTGAGAGAGAGGATAAAGGATACCGAGAAGTACAAATTGTCCCGTCTTCATGGCACTTAAAGTATTTTTTAAAGAGATGTCTTTTTTCCTGTAATACCAGTGAAACGAGACATGGCAAGTCTGTAATAGCCAATCATAGCCATCTTCTTTTTTTTTTTTTTTTTGAGACGGAGTCTTGCTCTGTGGCCCAGGCTGGAGTGCAATGGCGCGATCTCAGCTCACTGCAAGCTCCGCCCCCCCGGGTTCACGCCATTCTCCTGCCTCAGTCTCCCGAGTAGCTGGGACTACAGGCGCCCGCCACCTCGCCCGGCTAATTTTCTTGTATTTTTAGTAGAGACGGGGTTTCACCGTGTTAGCCAGGATGGTCTCGATCTCCTGACCTCGTGATCCGCCCGTCTCGGCCTCCCAAAGTGCTGGGATTACAGGCTTGAGCCACCGCGCCCGGCCCATAGCCATCTTCTTAGTAGACTTCCCCTGACAGTATGTATAACAGACTGCTTTTCATGGAATGATATATACATGTGCCTGCCAGTCATAGGTGTATTACATGGCCGGCTCAGCCAAACTTTGACTTGTATTTTTTTCTTCCAGATTGGCTTCTTGGTGGTGTGTGCCTATAGTCCTAGCTTCTCAAGAGGCTAGAGAAGGAGGACAGCTTGAGCCCAGGAGTTCAAGGCTGCAGTGGGCTATTATTGCACTAGTGCAATCTGTCTGGGTAACACAGCAAGACTCTATCTCTCTTAAAAAAAAAAAAAAAAAAAAAGATCTGCTTCTGCAAGCCCTGTTCATGTAATAAAATAAATAACGAAGAGCTAGTAGGATATCCAGGGAAGGCCCAGTGAAGAACCAGTGATTTCCAATGTCACAAAGCTTCTAGCTTCTAACAAAGAAGCCTAGTCTCTTTTTTGTAAAGAACTATTAAAGCATATCAGATAGGTTCATTTATAATTTGGAATAGGCAGTTGCGTAACTTGAAGAAATTATGGTAGGAATTAGCAATAATTAGTAAATATTAATTTATGTTTGGTCAGCAGAGTGCATGTAATTTAAAGATTTGAAACGCAGAAAAGTAAGAAGGAAAAGTGTCAACTATAGACATACAGCTTACCAGGCAGACTCTCATATTTGACTTTAAACTGAGAGTTCTGGAGAGGAATGCCCTGTAGCTCGTAAGATACATCCTAACAGAAGGAGCTGAACTAGATGAAGAGAAAACATATGGACCAACAGGTCAGAGAAATAACTTTAAATAAAGTAAAAAAGAAAATAATTCATTGAAAGTGCAAAATCTATTAACCATTTTGAAAAATATCTGGCCCTGACCTGCTTCCCCAAACAATACAACATTAGCAATTTATAATATTTACATTTAAAAAAATGTAGTGTCTATCTCTCTCTCTTGAATTACAGAAACTCATAATTCAGGCTAAATGGAAACAATTACTAGCTTTTCTTGGTTTTAAGTTCTCTATCGCTAGTTTGCTTAAGTTGGCTAATTAAAATATCAAAATTTTGTTCTGCTATCTAGAAGAAATTATTCTAAAAAACATTAAAAATCTAAAAGTTATTAGCATAATCAATAAATACAATAAAACAAAGCTCATGAGTCAAAAAAAGAAACTAAAACAGGTGACATTTTTAAATATAAGAAAAACAATGAGTTTATGTTATTAAGGGACAGAAAGAGTCAATTCATAATTTCCAAAGGCTTTCAAAAAACTTTTTTTTTAAACTGAGTTTTGCTCTTGTTGCCCAGGCTGGAGTGCAATGGCGTGATCTCAGGTCACCACAACCTCTGCCTCCCGGGTTCAAGTGATTGATTCTCTTTCCTCAGCCTCCCAAGTAGCTGGGATTACAGGCGTGTGCCACCACCCCAGCTAATTTTTATATTTTTAGTAGAGACGGGGCTTCAGAATGTTGGCCAGGCTGGTCTTGAACTCCTGACCTCAGGTGGTTCACCCGCCTCATCCTCCCAAAGTGCTAGGATTACAGGCATGACCCACTGCACCCAGCCTCAAAAAGCTTTATACTCCTACTGACTAACACATTTCTGGCAATCAACACCCAAATAAATCAGTATTTCTATAAAACTTTACAGAAATATGCTCTGGATTAGTATTTGTGTTAAGTGAGATGAAGGAGGAGGAGAATGGGTAAAGGGAAAAAGCACAAGAGAGGAAAAATGGGGGAAGAAGACAGAAAGGAGGTAGAAGAGAGAGAGTGGAAGAGTAGAGAAGCGGTAAGAATAAGATATGATAAATTATGCCAGGCCAAATTATAAGAAAAGTTCAATACATCTTGCTTAGTGATGAGGATAGTGTAGGATAAGAATACACAGAATCGGCCAGGTACGGTGACTCGCGCCTGTAATCCCAGTACTTAGGGAGGTCAAGGAGGGTAGATCACGAGGTCAGGAGTTTGATACCAGCCTGGCCAACATAATGAAACCCTGTCTCTACTAAAAATACAAAAATTAGCTGGTCGTGGTGGCGGGCACCAGTAATCCCAGCTACTCGGGAGGCTGAGGCAGGACAATCACTTGAACCTGAGAGGCAGAGGTTACAGTGAGCCAAGATCACGCCAGTGCACTCTCCAGCCTGGGCGAGACAGCTAGACTCCATTTCAAAAAAAGAAAAAGAAAAAAAAAAAAACAAAGAATATACTGAATTACAACAGTAAGGATCAGGGGAAGATAAATTAATAATCCAGCTATGGGAAAGAGGTAAGGATGGGAGTAAGTAAGAAAAGGACAACAAAACTAGGCTTACTAACTTGAAAATGAGATCGCTGTGGAGCCACCCAGCTGCTTTCTCTATAGAGGAATTAAAAATGTATCTATATAAATAATATAGATGGCTGACAGATAATGCAGAACAGAGAAATAAACTTTTGTCAAGAATTGGGTATTTATGAATCGAAGAAAAAAAAATGGTTTAAAGAATCAACATAGGCTGGGTGCAGTGGCTCATGCCTCTAATCCCAGCATCTTAGGAGGCTGAGGTGGGTGGACTGTTTGAGCCCAGGAGTTCAAGACCAGCCTGGGCAACATGGCAAAACTCCATCTCTAAAAAAAAAAAAAAAAAAAAAAAAAATTTAATTAACTAGGAAGGTGGTGTGCACCTATAGCCCTAGCTACTTGATAGGCCCAAGTGGGAGAATCACTTGAGCTTGGGAGGTCAAGGCTGCAGTGAACCGTAATTCTGCCACTGCATTCCACCCTGGGCAACCAGAGCAAAATCCTGTCTCAAAAAAAAAAAAGTTAAATACACTGTGTTCAAAACAAAACATTCAGGACAAACTACATGCAATTCAGGATCTTCAAAACATAAATATCAAACTATGTCAGAAAATCTAGACAGATTATATCATATCAGTATTCCTAAACACAGAATGGCAGATATCTCTGTTGAAGGTACATTTAGAAGGGCTTTCCTTGTATCTAAAAACAAATGAAATTCTTATAGAATTTTAACTACTACTGAAACCGGAATAGCCAAGGCGGTTGGCATATTTAGAGTAAAAGAGTGGTCATGCTAGTTCTTATAGAAAGTGTAATAAGCCAATATTAGTTTCACAATACATTCCTTTCACATACATTTCATAATACCTAATAAATATACATAATACACTTCAAAATAAATCTGAAGAGGAAAACTAAATTAGATGCTCATACAATACAGAATATAAATAATTTATTTTTTATTATATAGTCAACTCTGGCAAGGTAGATTACCTGATGTACGGATTAGCCATGAAATATATGTTGATTTAATAAGATATTTAGAATTACCATGAACCGGAGTTAGATGTCCTTATTAGAAGATACCTAACACGTGAAACTAATTACCAAAAACTCAGCACTGACTCTGCTACAATGTTGAACAACTCTCACCACTAAGACTGTAGTACCTCCCACCCCTTGCCAACAGTGTGTCCCAAAATAATTACTTGAGATTCCCATACAAAAAGCAAGTGAGGAAGAGAAGAAAAAAGGAAGGCTCTTGCAACTGCTGATCTTGTGAGAGAGTCATATGAGTTAATACAAAGTGCTTATAAGAGTTCACCTGGCACATAGCAAGTGCTTGGTAACACTGGCTATTACCCTCATACAAAAACAATGTCTCAAGTCCTAGTCTCCACAAAGACTCTAGGAAAAATAGATAGCCCATATTTGGCAAACTTATGGTTAATCTATTCAGGGTTCCAGTCTTGCCGATGGTCTTCAGAATCCATCAGCATTAATTACAATAGCTACTTGGCTGGTCATTAACATCAGTGATTTTGCTAATCTTTTTTTTTTTTTTTTAAAGAACTTCACAGATTTCAAGCACTAACTTTGCTGTTTTGAAACAACAGGTAACCATGCTGGCTAGCCACATATTTCATTCCATATTCAAGTACCACCAGATAGAGTTAATTCAATTTACCTGATCTTTTATTTTAGAAGTTACGCAGGTCTAAAATCAAAATCTCAATGACTTCATCTCTCACATACAATTTTAAAACATACATTTTACATCGCTACAAATATTTACATCTCTAACATACATTTTAAAAAGAAAAAAAAATATTAAGCCCAGTGAAATCCCTCCATATTACTCCTTCTTCCTTAATGCTAATTTGGATAAAACACAATTGGCAGTTGGCTCCCAACCTCCACAACAGGCTCAACCTAGTTATTTAATCAATTTTATTACATAACCCTATGTTTAAAGTCATCTCATATTTTATACAACTGAATATTTGGGGCTCGTTTTATAGTGTTATAGAAGGGTTTTACTGTAATTGACACATGACATTCTTATGTTTAAATTCCGCATTGTTCCTGCTCTCCAAGACCAACCAGTCCACCCTTCCCTATTTTTCTCTAATTGCTACTGCAATTTCCCACAGTCCCAAGGCACCTGCCTTGTTAAAAGGAATGTTAACAGCTGCCTAAAATTATAAGATGAATTGAAAAAATCATTAAAAAGAGATAGTACTCTATTGAAAAATGTGGAGATGAATAGGGCATTTGGTATTTCAAACATCATTAATAAGTCTGCTTAAGATCAAGGACCTCTAAAAGAAAATATGGCTTGTGAGTGAAGATAACATATGTTTATTATAGAAATTAAATATTTCAATGATCAGAGCTAGAAGAGAAACCAAGTAATTTTAAAACTTTTTTCAAAATCAATAAATTAGCTTTTTCAAAAATGAATATTATATAGTACTATAAATGTTTAACTGTACATAGCACATATTTATGCATACCCACAAACCATTCTTGCAAACACGCTTACAAGCAAGAACCCTAATAATTCAACCAACTACAGAACATAACACTAACACTCAAAGATCAAGCTCCTCCCCAGGAATATCAACTAATTTATTTATTTATCGTACATAGCACATTTAAGTCAAACAAATCCTTGTCACCATGGATACTCCCCTCAGTCAGTGGTTTCTTGCCCACCATTCTCTGTGAAATCAATATCCTGCACAAGAGTGCTACTCTCCTCGCTCCGGGCCCATGACACTTAGGGGTAGCTACAGTGAACTGTATCCAGCATCTGGTTCTTACCTCAGGGTCATTAGACTAAGATCGCCCACACGTTCCCTTTAAATAAGACATCTCGATGGATCACGGGTCTATCACCCTATTAACGGGAGCTCTCCATGCATGTGGTATTTTTTATCTCGGGTATGCACGCAACCCCATTGCAGAAAGCTAGCCCCGCCACACCGTATGTCGCAGGATCTGTCTTTGATTCCTAGTACATACCATTGTTGATCGCATCTACGTTCAATATTCCGGGTCTGCATCTAAATATGGACAATAATCATACGCTTTTTGTTTTAAAAAAAAAAAAAAAAAAAGAGGGGAAGAAAATCCAAAATATGGAACAAGTTGCATATGTAAGGTATTTAACAATATTATTTACAATACAGAAAGTGGGTAACAATGGCTTGGTTAATCATAATACTTAAAACTGAACACTGGCTGGGTGCAATAGCTCACACCTGTAATCCCAGCACTTTGAGAAGCTGAGGTTGGTGGATCACCTGAGGTCAGGAATTGGAGACCAGCCTGGCCAACACAGTGAAACTCCATCTCTACTAAAAACATAAAAATTAGCCAAGCGTGTTGGCATGTGCCTGTAGTCCCAGCTACTCGCGACGCTGAGGCAAGAGAATTGCTTGAACCCAGGAGGCAGAGATTGCAGTGAGCCGAGATCACGCCACCGTACTACAGCCTGGGCGACAGAGCCAGACTCCATCTCAAAAACAAAACAAAACAAAAAAACTGAACATTATACCACAAGTAAGAACTATATCACAGCAAGGAAAGGGGCTTCTGGCATAAGGTTAAGGGGAAAAAGGTGAAGTTTTATGTAAACTATACTTATAGCATGCTCAAGTACATGTAAAAACATTCTAAGGTATTTCCTCCTCTCAAAACATTCTAGTTCTGAACTATTAAAGCATGGGAATCAGGGGTGAAAGCTTGCCTCATTAAACTGCCCAAGATTTCTGTAATGTTTTAATACTGCTTTTAGATATAAGGAAATACAAAGGGAACCAGAAAAAAAACATAGACATTACCTCATAACCTTGAGAAATTCATTCATCAATCTATGTATTTGAGAACTTCATCTCTTTTAATGTTTATATTATGAGAATGTTGTGTTGAAGTGGGGATAAAATAGAATTCATTTAATGCTTATAAATCATAAATAATAAACATCATTAATAAGTGTTTTAAGAGTCTAGGAAAAAAGACTGCTTCATATCACTACATTATACTAATCATGCTGTGAACTGGTTGGGCTTTTCCTGTCAATTTTTTCTGTGAATTTTTCAATGCATTTGTTGCCTACAATTCTAGCAGCTGCCATTAGGTAGTGCCTTCTCATGGGAGCTAAGGCCTAAATAAAGAGAAGAGGTAAGGTACACAACACAATTCTATAAACAGTAGAACATGTTATCAATAATCATAATAAAATGTAGCTAACTATTCACTCTAAGAGATGGCTGGCTACATAAGAAATATAATTTAAAGAAATGTAAATAATTCCCTAATACATATTTAAACCATATATTTAACCTTCATTTTTTCCATTAAGTTCCTGTAAAAATCTGCAACTAAGACAACAGAGGCACACACCTGTAGTCCCAACAATTGAGAGGCTGAGGCAGGAAGGTCATGTGAGCCCAGGAGTTTGAGGCTGTAGTGTACTACGATTACACCTGTGATTAACCACTGCACTCCAGCCTGGGCAACATAGCAATACTCTATTTAAAATGTGTGTGTGTGTGCATGCGTGTGTGTGTGTATGTTATCCTAAAAGGTAACAACCTACTGTTTATTCTGTTCACTGCTTCTGCTTATTTCTGCCTTGCTTTGACCACTTTAAGACTTCTGGGATTTAGAGCTGGGTATGAAATCTTACTGGTGCCTGGAATTATTTTCCTTTAGCTACTTTCCTGGACTTCTATTCATTTTTCAACCTCAATCTAAAACATTATTTCCATCGTGAAGCCTCCCCTGATCATCCAAGCAACATCTTCCTCCAAATCTCTCACAGAACTTGAGTCAGGCAGACCTAGGTATAATGCTTATTTAGCCCTCTGTAAGACAGTAGGCCAGGACATACACATACATTTTATGAGCCAGCAATGCTGGCCTATGACCAAGATTACATCAGCCTATAAAATCAGCCAGTTCTTTATAGGCCAAGACCTAGTAGAGACAGGCTCACAATTTTCCACAATAGCTCTTAACAGATACATGACTTAGTAGCTGTCTTTGGTAATGCTGGTTAAGTACAAAAAAAAAAAGGAGTATTGCACTAAACCAATGGCAAAGTTTGCAACAAATTAATTAACCAAATGGATCAACTGTCTCTGTGGAAGGCTGTTGTTAAAGCAATATGTCCATAATCCCTCTAAAAGAGATGTTTATAAACCTTTCAATAACACTAACAGTAATAACAGCAACTAACTTTTATGTAGTGCTACCATGTGATGACACTATTCTTAGCACTTTAAGTACATAAACTCAATTAATGCTTGCACAATCTCATTTTATAGAAGACAAAATAGAGGCATGGAGACATTAAATAACTTGCCAGAAGTCTCACACTTAGTAAATGGCAGAGCCTAGATTCAAACTTAGATATTCTGGCTCCAGAGCCTATCCTCAGAACTACTACATTATACTCCCTTGCAGCTAAAAGAAATACAGAATGCTTTCAAAACCTGGAGAAAAGACACAATAATGAACTTGTGACTGCATACTATATTCAATAAAGGTAGTGATTTGCATATAGAAGATACATTTTACACAGACTCAGCACATGTACAAGCACACACACGCACATGCAGACACATACACACCTGAAACAAAAACTTCAGGAAACAGTACTGCTTGTGACATACACTGACAATTTCTACTCTGTTTTATCTTGTAGAAAATGTTGGTCATGACGCCAAAAAAAAATCTTAACATTCAGTTTGAAAAAGCACTGCAATACCACATGATCAGCTTTAGTACACAACTATTCATTCTGAAGGAAGATGCAGTGAACAGGATACAGATGGTTGTGGACTTAAGATAACAAAGGCCAGAGAAGGAATGTGGTATAATGGAGCCAGACGTGAGTTCCAGTCCCTAACTCCACCCCTAAATAAATGTGTAACGTAGCAAGTTACTCCCTTCTTTGAACCAATGCCTTGAAGGTTAAGTTAGGGTATACAAAGCTCCCAGTCCACAACACTCATAAAGAAAGGGCTATTTTCTTCCCCCACACCAACTATCAAGTTTACTCTGTTGGCTTAAAGTCGTTTTTATTAAAGCAAGGGCTGAGGTTATTCTGAAGTCAGAAAAGATCCAGAAATTGACAATAGGACTTACTGAAGATTCAAGTACCCTCTTATCTGCAGGGAACTTTCACAGGCAAGTCTGAACTAACTTGCATGCGGAAAAGTTTCCTACAGGAAAACTCTGCTCTTGCACTATGGAATCTGTGTCTCCTGACAATTAGGACTTCCTGTTACTCTGAAGAAACAATCCAGAATGAGCCACTTCCATCCCACTGCTATAACTTAGCATTATGAGTGTCCAATGATCACAGGAGACAGGAAAGCACCCTGGAGAGTAAGGACCACGTTGTTTTTATCTCTGCATTCAGCTCAAGGCTGGTGCCAAATGTAGCAAATGACCCAAAATAGTAGACATAAAAAAAAATGTCGAGTTTAACTGAAGAAAAATTTTCAACTCTGGCAAGTGGAGAAAGGGCACTCCAAATGCAAACCTGTATCTATCATCTGTTTCACTTGTGTAGGACCCCTTTTTTGCCTCTTCTTCCTGCATTCAAACAGAAGATAACCATTCCTGGTAATTACTTTTATGCCACCCACTGTTTTCACTCCTCTTTGCTAATCAAAGTCCTTCCTAAAGAAAATTTACCACTGGCTTCCTTCTTTGTAGTTTAAACATTCTTCTTAACATAGATAACTGGTATTTCTTTAAAGATCGGGAATAAATTAATGTAGTCTAAGTCTTATTTTACAGATAAAGACACTGGTTCGAAAGGACAAATATGTTGCCTAAGCTTAGACAAGAAGTAGATGATAGATGTTGACTAGATTTATGTTTCAAGCTTTGTACGATAGTAATAGCAAACTTGGCCTTTTGTATTTAAAATGCATCTGGTTGAAGGAAACAACAGAATAAATGGAAGTAAATATATTAAGTATGTACTATGTGCCAAGTACTGTGCCCTCTATACATCAACACATTTAAAGCTTCAACAAACCTACAAAGTTGTACAAATATTTATCTTACAAATTATCTGGTTGACATAAAAAAAAAATATGGAGCTCAGTCGGCTGGGTGTAGTGGCTCAAGTCTGTAATCCCAACACTTTGGGAGGCCAAAGCGGGCGGAATACCTGAGGTCAAGAGTTCAAGACCAGCCTGGCCAACATGGTGAAACCCCGTCTCTACTGAAAATACAAAAATTAGCCAGGTGCGGTGGTGGGCGCCTGTAATCCCAGCTACTTGGGAGGCTGAGGCAGGTGAATCACTTCAACCCAGGAGGCAGAGTTTGCAGTGAGCCGAGATCGCACCACTGCACCCTAGCCTGGGCGACAGAGTGACACTCCATCTCAAAAAAAAAAAAAAAAAAAGACGAAACAATGAAACAATAAAAAATAGTACCTTTTTTTTTTTTTAGATAGAGCCTCACTCTGTCACCCAGGCTGGAGTGCAATGGCATGGTCTCAGCTCACTGCAACCTCCATCTCCAGGGTTCGAGCGATTCTCCTGCCTCAGCCTCCCGAGTAGCTAGGACTACAGGCATGTGCCACCACAAGCAGCTAATTTTTTGCATTTTTAGTAGAGACAGGGTTTCACCATGTTGGCCAGGCTGGTCTTGAACTCCTGACCTCGTGATCCACCTGCCTCAGCCTCCCAAAGTGCTGGGATTACAGGTGTGAGCCACCATGCCCAGACAAAATAATAACTTTTTCAAGACACAGACAGCACAATAAGATATAAATAGTAATAACAAAAAGCTAAAAAGCTAGGGGACTATGTTAAGGCACAGTCTTCACTAGTTTTTGTTTTTTGTTTTTTGGTTTTTTTGAGACAAAGTTCTACTCTTGTTGCCCAGATTGGAGTGCAATGGTGCAATCTCGGCTCACCACAACCTCTGCCTCCCGGGTTCAAGCGATTCTCCTGGCTTGGCCTCCCAACAGCCGGAGTCTGACTACAGGTATGTGCCACCATGCCCAGCTAATATTTTGTATTTTTAGTAGCGTCGGGATTTCTCCATGTTGGTCAGGCTGGTCTTGAACTCCCAACCTCAGGTGATCCACCTGCCTCAGCCTCCCAAAGTGCTGGGATTACAGGCGTGAGCCACCACACCCAGCCAGTCTTCACTAGTTTTCTTTTGCTTGTTGATTTGTTTATGCAAATAATGTTAACCTGCTATCACCTTAAAATAATGGGTTATAAGATAGTATCTGCAAGCCTCATGGTAACCTCAAACCAAAAAACCACACAATAGATACACGAAAAATAAAAAGCTAAATCATATCACCAGAGAAAATCACCTTCACTAAGAAATAGACAGGAAGGAAAGGAAGGAAGAGAAGACCACACAATAACCAGAAAACAAATAACAAAATCGTAGGAACAAGTCCTTACTTATCAATAACAACACTGTATGTAAGTGGACTACACTCTCCAATCAAAAGACATAGAGTGGTTCAACAGATAAAAGAACAAGACTCACTGATCTGCTAGCTACAGAAAACACACCTCCCCTATAAAGACACATGTAGACTGAAAATAAAGGGGTGCAAAAGATACTCCATGCCAATGGAAACCAAAAAAGTGCAGGAGTAGCTATACTTTGTTGACAGAAAACCAACAAAGAAACATCAGACCTAATCTGCACTACAGACCAAATGGATCTAATAGATATCTACAGAACATTTCATCCAACAGCTATAGAATACACATTCTTTTCCTCAGCATATGCATCATTCTCAAGAACAGATCATATGTTAGGTCACAAAACAAGTCTTAAAACATTCAGAAAAACTGAAATAGTACCAAGTATCTTCTCTGCCCACAATGAAGTAAAACTAGAAATTAATAACAAGAATAATTTTGGAAACTATACAAATACATGGAAATTGATACATTATATCAACAGAATGAAGGACAAAAACCATATGATCATTTCAATTGATGATGAAAAAGCATCAATTTGATAAAATTCAACATCTCTGCCCAGGCAGAGTGGCTCACACCTATAATCCCAGCACTCTGGGAGGCCATGGCAGATGGATGCCTTGAGGTCACGAGTTCAAGACCAGCCTGGTCAACATGGCAAAACCTCATCTCTACTTAAAAAAAAAAAAAGCAAATATTAGCTGGGCATGGTGACACACGCCTGTAATTCCAGCTACTCGGACGGTTGAGGCACAAGAATCACTTGAACCTGGGAGGTGGAGGTTGCAGTGAGCCAAGATGGTGCCACTGCAGTCTCCCTGGGTGACGCAGTGAGGCTCTGTCTCCAAAAAAAAAAAAAAGCAAAAAAAAAAAAAAAAAAAAAAAAATTCCACATATCTTCTTGATAAAAAACCCTCAAAAAACTGAAGATAGAAGGAACATACCTCAACATAATAAAGGCCATACAGCTAGTATCATACTGAATAGGAGAAAGCTGAAAGCGTTTCCTCCAAAATCTAGAACACAACAAGGATATCCACTTTCACCACTGTTATTCAACACAGTACTCAAAGTCCTAGCTAGAATGATCAGATAAAAGAAACATATAAAAGGCATCCAAATTGTAAACAAAGAAGTAAAATTATCCTTGTTTGCAGATGATGATATAATCTTATGTTTGGAAGTCTAAAGAATCCACCAAAAAACTATTAGAACTGATAAACAACTTCAGTAAACCTGCAGAATACAAAATCAACATAAAAAAACAGTAGCATTTCTATTTGCCAATAATGACCAATCTAAAAAAGAAATTTAAAAAAAAACTCATTTACAGTAGCCACACATAAAATTAAATACCTAGGAATTAATTTAATCAAAGAAGTAAAAGATCTCTACATTGAAAACTATAAAAAACTGATTAAAGAAATTGAAGAGGACACCAAAAAAATGGAAAAATATTCCATGTTCATGGATTAGAAGAATTGATATTGTTAAAATGTCCATACTATCCAGAGCAATCCACAGATTCAATGTAATCCCTATCAAAATACCAATGACATTCTTCACAGAAATAAATAGAAAAAACTATCCTAAAATTTACATGGAACCACAAAAGACTCAGAATAGTCAAAGCTATCCTAAGCAAAAAGAAGAAAACTGGAAGAATCACATTACCTGACTTCAAATTATAACCAGAGCAATAGTAACCAAAACAGCATGGTACTGGCATAAAAACAGATACATAGACCAATAAAACAGAATAGGGAATCCAGAAACAAATCCACACACCTACAGTGAACTAATATTTTACAAAGGTGCCAAGAACATACACTGAGGAAAAGACAGTCTCTTCAATAAACGGACTGGGAAAACTGGATATCCAAATGCAGAAGAATGAAACTAGCCCCTATCTCCTGCCATATACAAGAATCAAATCAAAATGGATTAAAGAATTAAATCTTACAGCTCGAACTATGAAAATACTACAAGAAAACATTAGGGAAACTCTCCAGGTCATCGGTCTGAGCAAAGATTTCTTGAGTAATACCCCACAAGCACAGGCAACCAAAGCAAAAATGAAGAAATAGAATCGTATCAAGTTAAAAAGCTTGTGCACAGCAAAGGAAACAATAAACAAAGTGAAGAGATAACCCACAGAATGGAAGAAAATACTTGCAAATGACCCATCTGACAAGGGATTAATAACAAAAATATATAAGGAGCTGAAACAACTCTATAGGAAAAAAATCTCTAATAATCTGATTTTAAAATGGGCAAAAGATCTGAGTAAACATTTCTCAGAAGAAGACATACAAATTGTAAACAGACATATGAAAAGGTGCTCAGCATCACTAATCACCAGACAGACAAAAATAGAAACAATGAGATATCATCTCACCCCAGTTAAAATGGTTTTTATCCAAAAGGCAGTAACAAATGCTGGCAAGGATATGGAGAAAAAGGAATCCTCATACTAATGTTGGGAATGTAAATTCATAAAACCACTACGGAGAACAGTCTGGAGGTTCCTCAAAAAGCTTAAAATATAGACACCATATGATTCAGCAACCCCACTGCTGGGTATAAACCCAAAAGAAAGGAAATCAGAATATCAAACAGCTTTCTGCACTCCCATGTTTGTTGCAGCTCTGTTCACAATAACCAAAATTTGGATGCAAACTAAGTGTCCATCAACAGATGAATGGATAAAGAAAATATGGTACTCATACACAATGGAGTACTATTCAGCCATAAGAAAGAATGAGATTCAGTCATTTGTAACAACAAGGATGGAGCTGGGGTTAATTATGTTAAATTAAATAATCCAGGCAAAGAAAGACAAACTTGACATGTTCTCACTTATTTGTGAGATCCAAAAATCAAAATAATTGAGCCCATGGAGACAGAATAGAAGGATAGTTACTAGAGGTTAGGAAGAATAGTTGGGGAATTAGGGAAGAGGTAGGGATGATTAATGGGTACCAAAAAATTTGAATGAATAAATGAATAAGGCCTAGCATTTGATAGCACAACAGGCTGACTACTGTCAATAATAATTTAATGGTACATTTAAGAATAACTAAAAAAGCATAACTGAATTGTTTGTAGCATAAAGGATAAATGCTTGAGGCAACAGATATCCCATGTTCCATGATGTGATTATTACACATTGTGTATCTGTATGAAAACATTTCATGTACCCTATAAATATATACACTTACTATGTACCCACAAAAAATAAACTTTAAAAATAAAAACATAATAGAAAAACAGGGATTTAGAAATAGTATAAAAATAAGTTTGCCATGTAGTAAGTCACAGAAACTTAGAAATTAAAAGGACAGTTTTAAAAAGAAAAATCACTTATTAAAATATGCAAGTCCTTGCAGAAAAGTCAGAGTCAAAACAAAGAGATATTTTAACTTTATGAACTTCAAGAACTGCAAAGTCCACAATATGGAAATACCTTTATTTCCATCCCTGCAACTAAATTCAATTCATGAATTTTCATAGGAACAGCAGTGTCCTTCATATACTACTATTTGATAAATGGCCAGCAGGGTCACCACACACAAGAATACTGGTGCATCACACATACAGAGATTTATTTAATCATGTGTGAATTTAAACATGCAGTGGATTGGTTGTACTTGATGCTACCTTGCCTGACCTAGAAATCCCTAGAAGAAATTCAACCCATCCTCTATCAAATCCTCTCTTAATATAGGGATACCAGTAAACAAGCATACTCTTCAACTGTTTGGAGACTTCTACATTCTTCCTTAAAAATAAATGCATACTTTTTGGTGTTTTTTTGTTTTTGTTTTTGTTTTTGTTTTTTGAGACAGAGTCTCACTCTGTCGCCCAGGCTGGAGTGCAGTGGCATGGTCTCAGCTCACTGCAACTCTGCCTCCCAGGTTCAAGCGATTCTCCTGCCTCAGTCTCCTGAGGAGCTGAGACTACAGGGTGTGCCACCACGCCCGGCTAATTTTTATGTTTTTAATAGAGACAGGGGTTTCACTATGTTGGCCAGGCTGGTCTTGAACTCCCAACCTCAGGTAATCCGCCCGCCTCAGCCTCGCAAAGTCCCGGGATTACAGGCGTGAGCCACCACACCTGGTCTAAATTCATAAATATATATTTTAAAATCAAATTGACTTAACACTTCAAGATGTACTTGTGATAATATTAACAATATTTTTCACACTGATTGCAGGCTAAAAAAGAAAATACTGATTTGCGCCTTCTACAGTATATAATCCCTATATAGGTCATTGCTCAGCATTGATGTTCATGTAGCCAAAAGAAGTTACTGACTAAAAGTGGTGAAAAGTGTATAATATATTAAAACATAACAAACTTGAACTTTATCAAATTTTCCTCCAACATTTTTGAAGGTGTAGACATCTTACCCTTGTTACATATGGCAATACAGAACACGTGAGCAACATTCTGTGTAAAAATTACATAAAACTTACAGCAAGGTTAATGTGACATTAAATGTTTTTTCATTCCTAGACATACGAGGTCAAGCTTTATATATTAAACATATGATAAAAATATGTCTAAGTAAGCTGAAAGTAGAGGAAAAATATAAATTAAACAAAGGCCATCCAAACATAACAGAAGCAACCATGTACATAAAATTTAAAGGCTTAATTATAAATAACTCTTCCCTGATCAATACATTTAACTCCTCCAGTAATATTTTATTATCTTATATTGGATATAAAATAAAAATCAGTAATAATTCTGCATCTACTTTATTAATAATGCTGAAAAATCACATTATACTTTTTTGAGACATTATAAATCAAGACTTTTTAGTGGGCTTAATTATGTCACCAGTAAACACAATAATGCAAATAAAGTCAAAGCTATTAACTTTTTAAGTGTTGGTAACGATTTAAACAGTTATTAAAAAGTACCCTTGGCTGGGCATGGTGGCTTATACCTGTAATGTCAGCACTTTGTGAGGCCAAGGCGGGTGGATCACCAGAGGTCAGGAGTTCTAGACCAGCCTGGCCAACATGGTGAAACCCTGTCTCTACTAAAAATACAAAAAAATTAGCCTGGCATGGTGGCGCATGCCTGTAATCCCAGCTACTCAGGAGAAAATGCTTGAAGCCGGGAGACGGAGGTGGCAGTGAACAGAGATCGACCACTACACTCCAGCCTGGGAGACAGAGTGAGACTCTTGTCTCAAAAAAAAAAATTAAATTAAATAAATAAAAATAAAAAACACCCTTATGGCTTTAAAATGAAAAATTATGAGATTATGTTAAAGAATAACTTAGATTTAAAAAATCAAAGAATTAAATGAGTTGCAAGCTATATCAGACATTGCAGGAATGTAATCTAAACAGCATATTTTCCATTTCTATGAGGGTATCAAAAAATCATACACTATGCCAACTGCTTATGCCTTCCTCTGCACCACTTCTAAACAGTTAGGACCACCACTACCCTATCTCCACTGTATTAGAAGCAGAAAACTGAAGGAAAGACTGAGGTATTTCTATAGAATTGTCATACCAACAGCTGCAAGAAGTAACAATTTAAAAGACAGAAATTCAAAAAATAAAAATAGCAGTTAATAACTCAAAAGCTATAAACAGGTCTACATTGTCAAGACATATTATACCACAATGAAATATATTATAAATTAGAGATGTTACATTATATTTAAAACACTCATGAATAATGTAGGAAACTAGTATACTTTTTGTTTCCCCCCAAAACACTTAAAATACAGAAGAAAAAACTTTCAGTTACAGAAAAGTTTACTTTTCTGAGATTCATTTATGTGAATCACTGTTCTTTATAGAATTTTATAATTATGTTTACATTATTATAAAAATCAAATACCTGCCTAGCAGCCTTCCAGCAAAAGCTTATAATCTCCAACATGCCCCACACCTGCTCATATAACAGATGCTCATCAAGATGTAAGAGAAACCCTCACATCCAAATGAATCCAAGGCTAGTTTTATATATGAATGCCAACTATACTCAAGGCTTTACACATTTAAATCAGGTTAGAATCTTGGAAATCAAGTATCCCATTTTATAGGAATCTAAAACTTAGCAGTGAATTTCTTGGTCAAAAAGCTACTGGTGGAGCACCCAAGTTCCTCTGGTTCTCACTACAAAGTCACACTCTTTCCATTATGCCATGCCATAATTTATCAAAAACTTTAATTTTATAATTCATCTTTACAAGCTATAACCAATTTTTAAAATATTTATAATTTACTGAAGCCTATCATCAAAAGCATTTACTACTGACAATCTTTATTTCTCCAAGTGTATTCCTAAGAACACTACACCTCAAGTATAACACGTCATTAACTATGGGGAGAGAGGGTAATTTGTATCAAAATGTCTGGAAAATGCTTGTTTGTTTTGTTAATATAGCTCTCAGGATGTTCAATGTACTTACTCTTTGGCACTGTGCCTCTCCAAGTAGAAGATTAAAGAACTCTTTCTCCATGGATATCCTATAGTTACAAGCAGTCTGAAGCATGGACTTAGGAAATCCTGTTACGTATAATCCAATGCAGACAATCCCTGACCACTGGGTTCTCAGAATCTAAACCAGCACTGATATGCAGAAACTTAAAATACACTGAAAAGATATCCCCAAAAAACCTGATTTAGGCCAGGCATGGTGGCTCACTCCTGTAATCCCAGCACTTTGGGAGGCTGAGGCAGGCAGATCCCTCGAGGTCAGGAGCTCGAGACCAGCCTGACCAACATGGTGAAACCTCGTCTCCACTAAAAATACAAAAAAAGATTAGCCAGGTGTGGTGGTGGGCACCTGTAATCCCAGCTACTCAGGAGGCTGAGGTGGGAGAATCGCCTGAACCCAGGAGGCGGAGGTTGTAGTGAGCTGAGATCACTCCACTACACTCCAGCCTGGGAGACAGAGCCGAGACTCCATCTCCAAATAAACAAACTTGATTACACAGAGTGCAACTAACTATAATCTTTATGACCCTTTTTTCTCTATCTCAAATTCAACTTTTAAAGGAAAAAAAGGTGAGGTTGGGGGGATGACATCCAAATAAGCCAATATTAAGAAATTCTCCCAACATTTTATTTTGAAAAGCTTCAAAGCTACAAAAAAGTGTAAATAGTACAATAAATGTGTCCTTTTCAACAAACACCATATATCATAACACTTCATCATATCTGTATTCTCAATCTCTCTCTCTCTGTCTCTCTCTATATATATATATGCACATACACACCACCACAAACACTTTATTTTTGCTATACCATTTAAAAGAAAGTTGCATATTTCATAATATTTCACAACTATTGATCAGCTGGTATCTTCTAAAAACAAAAAACATTTTTCTTCATAACCAGGATTCTACATAACATGATTCAGTAATATTATATCAGTTTACAAATGATGCATAACCAACCATTCCCAAAATTCAATAGCTTAATATATATCATATATCACTGCTTACACGTCAACCAGCCAGCTAGGTAGTTCTGTCCTAGCTGGGTTAACTTATATGTCTGTGGTGAATTTTGCTAATCTAGGCTAAGCTCTCTGACAAGTTTGGGGGTTGGCTGGATATAAGATGGTCTAGGACGGCCTGAGCTGAAACAACTGACCTTTCTTCTACCAACTCTTTCACCCTCCAGGATAGCCAGGGCTAGATCAGACAGCAAATGTCACAGTTCCCAAGGGAGTATAAGCATGCAAGAACTCTTAAAATGCCTGTGTTCCAAACGGACACACCATAACTTCTGCCACATTCTGTTGACAAGCTCAGATTTGTGGGGTGAAGAAATAGAGATGGCCCCATAAACGGAGTAGTTGCTAAGTCACATTGCAAAAGGCATGGATATAAGCAAAGATGAAGAATTGTGGCCATATTTGCAATTAATCAGTCATATCACCTAATAATAAAAATTTCCCCAATGAAAATGTATCTTTATTGCTGTGTTCTGGTCTTTTCTTCCTTTCTTTCCTTCTTTTCTTGGGAGAAAAGAAGATGAGATGAAGGTTCACAAATTACAAGATATGTGTAATGCCTGCCATGATTCCTTAATCTAGAGCAGTTCCTTACACTCAGTTGCTCAAAAGAAACTAAAGTGGGCCAGGTCACACTGGCTCACACCTATAATCCCAGCACTTTGAGAGGCCAAGGTGGGCAGATCACGAGGTCAGGAGTTTGCGGCCAGCCTGACCAACATGTGGTGAAACACCGTCTTTACTAAAAATGCAAAAAATTAGCTAGGCGTGGTGGCACACACCTGTAACCCCAGCTACTCAGGAGGCTAGAGGAACCAGGAGAATTAAGACAGGAGAAACGGAGGTTATGAGTGAGAGCCAAAGATCAGGCCACTGCACTCCAGCCCTGGAGTGAAACAGAACAGGACTCTGTCTCAAAAAAAAGAAAGAAGAGAAAGAGAAGAAAGAGAAAGAAAGAAAGAAGAAGAAAGAAGAAAAGAAGAAAGGAGGAGGAGGAGGAGGAGGAGATGGAGATGGAGACGGAGATGGAGATGGAGACAGAGACAGAGACGAAGAAGAAACTGAAGTGACTAGATTTTATGTCTCAAAATATTCATTTCACAGTATATAAAATAAATCCAATATGAAATTATGTCTTTTTACTTAGGGAGTAAAAATCAGATTGTGGCTTGTCTTTTTTCATGCTCTAGATGGTATATCATTGAGGCCCTAAATTAGTATTTCTCTATATTCTTCAGTAAGTCCATCTCCTAATTCCCTACTTTTTCATAAAAAGAATTTATACCAATACACATATTTCAAACTTCCATGTGACACTTTCCCTAATTCTCCCAAGAAGTAATGTTAGCAACCCTTCCTCTATGCTCCCAGTATCTATGTGTTGCTATTATCAGTGAAAGTTTTTAATACTGCATGTTCAGCCTAACTTTCCTCACCATTGCATCCTGGAGTAAAAGTTATACTCAATTTGATTTTTTTTAAAAGTATCTGGTTCTTACTTCTACCAACTATTGGGAATTCTAAACCTCAAAGACTTATTCAGTACTTGGGGGTCATTTTTCACAAATGCTTACAAATGGATCCTATGGCTATTTTGTGACATCTGCCAGTTCCTCCTCTTTTATTTCACCCTAGATCCACTTTCTCCATGCCCACCTTTTTAAAAAAAATTAGAATGGGCCTGCCACTGCCCCACTATTCTTCCATATTTCCTCTCAGACTATGGGAAAAAAACATAATTTTCCTGCTTTTTCCTCCTTGTTAACCTATTAAATGCACAGAAAAACATTTCACAATGAGTTACTATGGAAAATAGGATTAGATAAAAATAGCAAACATTGAGGAGGTAAAACTTCACAAAAGTACTTTTTTAAGTATTGGGAAGTTATTCAAAACTTTTTCTAAAATGCAAATAGTTGAAAGTTTTCTTCAAAGCTCCTCCCTGTCTCTGTCAAAAACACAATTCCCCACAGCTGAAAGTTTTACTGATTATTCATCAGTTAATAGGAAAAAAAAAATCATTCATTAAGTCCTTTACTGGTTTACTTTTCCTTTCATTTCAAAAGTAATCAATTCTTCCATTAGGACTATACAAAGTGGAAGGCACAGTGAAAATGGGTTAAGTCACTCAGAGTGAAGGGACTATTCTGCCACAAAGAAGGTGGACAAACATAAGCACTTCAGTTTCCCTTTTTGAAAAGTGAGGCAATTAACTCTGTGGTAGTTAAGACTCTTGTCTAAAATTTCTATGTTTCTTACTTACACACAGAAGGTGTTTAATAATAATCTGCTGAATTAAGGATTGTATTACTACACCAATAAGATGGGGAAAGCATGTGAAAGCTGAGTTTTATAAACCTTCATCAACATTTGGTCTCTAATAAATTATTAAGCAGATTTTTTAAAAAAATATATATCAAAACACGTAACAAGTAGATTCACAAAGAGTGAGAAAATCATGACAAAAGGCATCATGAAACACATTTCTACTCCAAGTTCTAGACAGCAGAAACTGTTTTTGAAAATGCAACTTAAAATTATGTAAAAGAATACATTTTAAAATTATGGGAAATAAGTCAATTCTAACTATTTTAGATGTTACAAAAGAATGACATTAGGCCAGTGGCAGAGGCTCATGCCACTGCCAGCACTTTGGGAGGCTGAGGCAGGTGGATCACAAGGTCAAGAGATCAAGACCATGCCGGCCAACATGGTAAAACCCCATCTCTACTAAAAATACAAAAATTAGCTGGGCATGGTGGTGTGCGTCTGTAATCCCAGCTACTCAGGAGACTGAGGCAGAAGAATGGCTTGAACCTGGGAAGCGGAGACTGCAGTAAGTGGAGATTGTGCCACTGCACTCCAGTCTGGCAAACAGAGTGAGACTCCATCTCAAAAAAAAGAACAACGTTAGTAGAAAATGAATGATATATAACAGCAGGATAGGTCTAACTTTTAAGATTTGTGAGAAGGCAGATATTCTTAACTGTGGAAAGGCAAGGAAATTCACAGCTTTGCAGCCAAACATCAAGCATTCTTACAATCATTCAACAAATGTATTTGTTCTGGGTCCTGAGTGTTTAAAATATTTTACTGTGTTTTATCCCGAGGTTGTAGATTATAATCAACCGTCAGTTATTTGCCAATTATAAATCTCATCAATACTCCATGTAGGCTTAAATTTTAAATGGCAAAAAGAAAATAAGAAGCATTCTAAATTCTGGTAACAACTTAAAGCAGTCAAAAAAATAAAGAATTGTTGCTACCACTCACTTTTCATAATCAAACACTGAGTAGATCAGAAGTCACAAACTTTTTTCAACTGAAATCAACACCACCACCACAAAAATGTGTAGGTGAATCTGCCTTCCATTTCATGTGATCACTAAAAGACAGAATTTTGGGACTTTAGGGCAAACATAATCTGGTGAAGGGGGTAATTCTAGATGCCTATTATTCCTGTGTTGTAATATTTATCCTTATTGGGGAAATAACGGACAAGGTTTAGTGATTTACTAATGTCTCTCAGCAATAGGCAGACTAGCCAAAGGCATACAAAGTAGAATGGTAAGATGTCTCAAACAAGGGACCCTGAACATTCCATTATTGGGCACATTTCTGTGCACAGGTTTGTAGATGTGTGCAAGTCTTAAGTTCCTCTAACACTTCCCCCTCTATATTAGTTTGCTAGGGCTGCCACAACAAAGTGTCACAGACTGGGTAACTGAAACAACAGTAATTTATTGTCTCACAGTACTGGGGGCTAGAAGTCCAAGTTCAAGGTGTCAGCAGGTTTGATTTCTGAAGCCTTTTTCCTTGTTTTGCTGATAGATGGATACTTTCTCACTATGTCCTCACATGGTCTTTTTCTCTGTGGCTGTGCATCCCTGGTGTCTGTTTGTCTTCTTATAAGGATACCAGTCATATTGGATTAGGGCCCACATTCACAGCCTCACACTCTTTAAAGACCTTAACCCTAAATACAGCCAATTCAACCCATAATACCCTCTCCTCCCCGAAATGTTACGGCAACAACTCATAAAAATCACAGTGTATAACAAGAATGGCAGTGGGAAAATTAGAGGTGGCAGAAGTATCAAAAATCTTATTACATCAAAGATGTGAATATGACAATTAGCTGGATATGGAGGCGAAAGCAGTTGTAACAGATCTGAACCAACCTGGAAATATAAATTCCTGAGTACGTAATAGAAAAACCCTTCAAATAATGAAAGCATCTGATTCACTCACCAGTACCAATGGGCTGAGCTCTGTGCTGAGTTGGAACTGGCTTAGTACAAATTCTACACTATGGACTCAGATTATACCAGCACCATTTATGTTCTCACTTGGTACACTATTACAATTCAAATTAGAAAATAGTTCCTCATCAGATCATAGAAATCCACAAGTAGAAATTACTTCCTTTGGATAAGTAAGCATTTTTTATCTTCATTATCATCTGGTTTTCATTAACATTTACTTCCAAATAAAATGCAGTACGTTTTATTAATACTTCATCATTAATTTTCATTCTGGTAAACTTAAGAAAACCAAAAAGACTGCCATCTTGCCCTCTTCCTCTTCATTTCATTCCTACACTGGCCTCATCTCAGGTTTATGTTTTATACTGAAAACTCCTGGAATTAAAAAGGTAAAGCACTAGCATCTCCAACTCACACTCAGAAAAGATGTTCACAGTTTAACTTACTATACATGAGGCCAGAACAAAACAATGAGTGCTAGCTTGGCCTTCGCTGGAATAGTTTTTCACAAATGCCATCTGACTCCTCCCTCCAACTGTATCTAAACCAATTCACAGTATGTGCTGTTTACATGAATGTCTCGTACTGACCTAGTCAGAGCTCTCCATCCACTACAATACTAGCAACAGCCATAGCCTTGAAAACATTCATCATGTGTATAAAGCAGTAAGTGCATAACACTGCGATGACACAGGAGGTGTTGAGATGAATAAACTTCTATCCAGAGGCTATCTACACCATGGTCATAGTATTCAAAATACATAGCTTCCAGTTGCCCAAAATGAGAGGCAGGAGGAGAGGATAGAAAGAATGAGAAAAAGAAGAAGATATTACCATTATGAATACAACAGAGCCTGCTAAAATAGTCCTAATTTAAAACCTAAATAGCCGTCAATAAAGTCTTCCAAGGGAGTGAGGAGTTTATAAAATGTGCAGTTGATGTTTCTCTCTGTCATGCTAACCAACAAGAAGAGAATAAGATAAAGCAATGAAAAGCAGAGCCACGCTCTGATATATAAGATACTCTAAGAAATATAGAGCGAATTTTGCACAAAGGCCCTCACTGAACTAATTCCTGAATCAAAAGAGTATTTCTTAATCCAAAATGAACTTTATAGTATTAGACCTACGAATTCTGATGATGCCTGATCAGATGCTAGTTGTTCTTAACAATCCATGCAGTTTTCCAGTATGAAGGAAAGTAACAAATATACCATGGTTATTCTTATTTCTTTCTGAAAGCTATTTAGCATATTTTATAGTGTCATGTGATAAAATATTCATTTGACAATCACACTGAAGTATAATCAAAAGTATTAGCAATTTTACTTTGTTTATCCTGTTAATCCAGAGTTTGCTCAATAATAAAATTAAACCATTTAATAAAACCAATGATAAAATTAAAAGCTTTTTACCCTAATGTCTTAGGATTAAAAAAAAAAAAACCATGATTCTGGGTACTAACTGCCTATTTTAAACAATGGAAGCTTTTGATCTCCAAGGATAATATATGTACTCCTCCTAACCTTTTAGAGTAGATAGTGGCAATTATTTTTAAATATTACTAGCTCAATTCAAGTCATATTCTTTCTTGGACTGAGAAAGACCTGCAAGTACGTTTTAATCCAACTACTATTCATCAGATTATATTTACAAGCCCACAGATCCCCTTCCTGTGCTCCTTTGCCTCTCCTTCCTACTTCCTATGTTTACATGTCCAGGTCTACTCACCTTTCCTTTATAGGAACACTCAACCCAGATGCAATACGAGTACACTTTCTTATATCATGGATATTTTCCCAAAATGTTTGTCATATACAGCATTTTCTTCCCAAGTGTTTCTGCTTACTGCTAAAATTTCTTCTAGATTTATTAAATATACCTTTTCCAAAAAATATCTGAGAAACTAAACTTAAAAACAAAGCAAACTTTGAAAAACAATTCTGTATTCCCCGGGTTTGGATTTTAATTCAAATTTTTAGATGACCTTGGAGGTTCCATGAGGTTATTTATGGCTGTGGTTATAAAATCCAACTTCTGGAGAAATGGGAAACTTGGACATGAGGGCCAGATAACAGAAAATGAAGGAAATATTCTTCATTTTAAGAGGCTAGTATCTCTGTTCCAAAGTCCAATAAAAGTATTACAAAAAGAATTTTAAAGTCCTCTAGAGAGGAAAAAAAAATTTTTTTGTCAACATAAGATTCAAATTGTAAATAAAATACAAAATTCCTAAATAGAGCAGAATTTTGTTTTAAGTGAAAAACTGTGGTTTACTACAGGAATGTAAGACTAGTTTAACATCAGAAAATATATTAATAAACTTCTGCACATTAACAGACCAAAAGAAATACAACAGCAAGATTACATCAAATATTAGGAAAAACCATTTGATGAAGTTCAACATCTATGATAAAATTAGAAATATAGGTTGAGTGCTCCTAATCCAAAAATCCAAAATCCTCCAAAATCTGTAACTTTCTGAGTGCTTTCTGAGGCATTATTTATTTCAGATTTTCAGTTTAGGGATACTCAACCAGTAATACAAATATTCCAAAATCTGAAAAAATCTGAAATCCAAAATATTTCTGGTTCCCAGCATTTCAGGTAACATTTATTCAACCTGTAGAATGAAATTTCTTTATTTTAATAATGTTATGTACCAAATCCAACAAACTTTAAGAAAAAAATATTTCAAAACAAAAGCCATATATTAGGATTGGAAGAGAAGTGACGAAACTGCTTTTTATTTGGTGACTATTTTCAATTTCATCTGCTCTCTTCAGCAAGAAGGAATATACATCTAGCCTACCTAAAAGAAATATCAGATTGCTAAGAAACCATGGGAACACAATAAAACCCAGTCCTACTTATACTGATGAGATCTTGGAGATGAATAAGATAATCCTCATCACAGTCAGACAATGTGGTAGCACCTACAAGAGAACTTCAAGGCAAAGGAAATTTGTCCTTCCAAAGGGGAGAATACTGCAACATGTTTCTATAAAGTAAGTTCTTGTATCCATTACCTATATAAAAGAGATCTGTAATTTCTGCTTTTATCTGTAACTCAATCATCATCACGTTTGTGACAACCACTCATAAAGTGTACAAACCACTCAGTGGGTTCACATTCTGGCTCATGTTATCCCAGTAACACTTAGAATCATGTGTCCTTGGGTAAAATATAATCAGTTTCTTCATTTAGAATATGTAATAACATTACCGCCTACTGAAAGAAAACATAATATAAAGTGCTTCAGACATATAATGTGTATTACACAGTGCTGGCACATATTAAGTTTTCAATAAATGTTAACTGTTATGAGCTAGAATCCCAATGTTACCTCACTGGAAAATGTTAAAACCTGTAAAGAGACCATTTCGATTGACTTTGACTTTCCAATAATATTATGGTACTTCCAGAGAGCAGTAAGAGTCAATTTTTTAAATTTTAATTTAATTTTAAAAATACAGTACCGATTTAGTACTCTTCAATGGCTTGGCTTGTCATTACTTTAACATTTTAGCACTTTATATTTTAGCCCACAACACCTTATTTGAGTGGCCCTGTCCTCTTCTCCAAACTCATTTCCTATCACTCTCACTTTTCCTACCAATCTATGAAATGTCAACTACTTTTCTTTCCCTCAAACATGCCATATTGCAATTCACATTTCAAGGCCATTAAACATAATATCATTTTGTCCAGGAAAATTATTTCCCTGTGGCTGCCTCCTTTGCATAATTTAAGTCTCAACTTAAAAAAAAAAAAAAAAAAAAAAAAAAAAAAAAAAGTCAATTCCTAGGAGGTTTTCTCTGACTCCTCTACATGCAGTAGACCCCTCTCTCCTATTCTTTATCCTTTTGCTTTAACTTTACTCTTAACACTTACTACTAGAGAAACAATCTTATTTATTACTAGCTGTACTTTATCTATCTCCCAGCACTCATCTACACTAGAATATAAGCCCTATGAAGGCAGAAACTTAGATCACATAGTGAGCACACAGTATCTGCTAAGTGAAATAGGCAACTGGGCTGATATTCCACAGCTTAACTTATAACTAATTACTACCCTCTGAGTAGAGAAAAAAAAATCAATCAAACAGCAAACCATCTGAATTTATTACTGGTAGATTTCTCTAAATAATTGTAAAGAATATATATAATGGGAGTCTACAATTAAAGATCCCTGATCCTCACACAGAACTATGGCTGAAGAAAGCCTGACTTGTGGCCAGGCGCAATGGCTCATGCCTGTAATCCCAGCACTTTGGGAGGCTGAGGCGGGCAGATCACCTGAGGTCAGGAGTTCGAGAGCAGCCTAGACTTTACTAAAAATACAAAAATTAGCCAGGCATGGTGGTAGGCACCTGTAATCCCAGCTACTCAGGAGGCTGAGGCAGGAGAATCGCTTGAACCCGGGAGGCGGAGGTTGCAGAGAGTCCAGACTGTGCCTCTGCACTCCAGCCTGGGTGACAGAGACAGACTTTGTCTCAAAAAAAAAAAAAAAAAAGCCTGATTTGTACAGTATCGGGGGTAAAAACTGATATGCATTTTCAAAGATACAATATACTACTAAGTCAATGATTTGGACAGGGAACTAAAGAATTATCTTTTAAAGGAATGAGGTAGTGCCGCAATAAACATGTGTGCATGTGTCTTTATAGCAGCATGATTAATAATCCTTTGGGTATATACCCAGTAATGGGATGGCTGGGTCAAATGGTATTTCTAGTTCTAGATCCTTGAGGAATCGCCACACTGTTTTCCACAATGGTTGAACTAGTTTACAGTCCCACCAACAGTGTAAAAGTGTTCCTATTTCTCCACATCCTCTCCAGCACCTGCTGTTTCCTGACATTTTAATGATCGCTATTCTAACTGGTGTGAGATGGTATCTCATTGTGGTTTTGATTTGCATTTCTCTGATGGCAAGTGATGATGAGCAATTTTTCATGTGTCTGTTGGCTGCATAAATGTCTTCTTTTGAGAAGTATGTTTATTATGGCACTTTTCACAACAGCAAAGACTTGGAACCAACCCAAATGTCCATCAATGACAGACTGGATTAAGAAAATGTGGCACATATACACCATGGAATACTATGCAGCCATAAAAAAGGATGAGTTCATGTCCTTTGTAGGGACATGGATGCAGCTGGAAACCATCATTCTCAGGAAACTATCCCAAGGACACGAAACCAAATACCACATGTTCTCACTCATAGGTGGGAATTGAATAATGAGAACACTTGGACACAGGAAGGGGAACATCACACACCAGGGCCTGTTGTGGGGTGGGAGGAGGAGGGAGGCATAGCATTAGGAGAGATACCTAATGTAAATGATGAGTTAATGGGTGCAGCACACCAACATGGCACATGTATACATATGTAACAAACCTGCACATTGTGCACATGTACCCTAGAACTTAAAGTATAATAATAATAAAAATTAAAAAAAAAACGGAATGGGATAAACTACATTTTATACCCAGAAAAAGATGTCACACCTGTGGAACTTTAAACTGTTGCTTAGAGGATTAATACAGTTAAATAGGTTTCCTTATACCCTATTCAAAACCTTTTAAAAATGGATCTTTAAGATGGTGAATAGGAGGCAGGACTAGCTTGCAGCTCCAGCTCAGAGAGGCAGAGCAGTGTGTAGAGACTCACATCATCAACAGTGTTCATGAACAGTACTGCGCAGAACTTCAGGCTGGTACTCGGTGCGTCCGCAAAGAGTCCTGTGATATGATTCATCTTCAGGTCCTGCAGCCCTGGATAGCAGCACCAAGAACTTCCACAGGAACATACCAGGAAAGCTGCAGACCAGAGAATCCACAGACCCTTTGAGGTAACTGGATCACCACTGCAGGCTCCCTGAGATGCCAAAAAACTGTGAGTCTGCCTGCTTTCTCAACAGGGAGGTTCGTGGTCTGGGGCAAGTTCTCAGCCCTGGTCACCAGCTGCCTGGAAATAGACTCGATGCAGTTGAGGGCGCACGGCAGGAATGAGACTGGCCCTTAGGACTGGGGGCTGAGTGGGAGTGGAGAGAAGTCTGTGATTGCAAGCTTACGCCCACTTCCCTGGTGACCTGTATAACTCAACAGAGGCAGCCATAATCTCCCTGGGAATATAACTCCATTGGACTAGGAACTACAACCCCATCCCCCACAGCAGCCACAGCAAGCCCCATGCCCAAGGAGAGACTGAGCACAGACACACCTATCCCTTCCCCCACCTGCTGGTCTTTCTCTACTCGCCCAGGAAACCAAAGACAAAGGTCATAATCTCTTGAAAGCTCTATGGCCCTGCCCACTGCCCGAAAAACCTGTACTTAACCAGGTATCCCTACAATAAGGCGGCGGCGGCGGCGGCGGCGGCGGTGGTGGTGGTGGTGGTTGTGGTTGTCACTGTTGTTGTTTTAAGTAGAGGCAGGGATTCACCATGTTGGTCAGGCTAGTGTTGAACTCCTGACCTCAAGTGATATGCCCATCTCAGAGTCCCAAAGTGCTGGGATTACAAGAATAAGCCACTGTGCCCAGCCCTAGGGCAAGTCCACATCCTCTCTATAGGACCACAGCTGATGAACTCTTGAAAGCAACCTCCTGGCTGGAAGCCAACCAACACAAAATCAGTACACTAAACAAAAACACAACCAACGATGCTCACAGATTCCACTTCACTCCCCTGCTACCTCTACCGGTTCAGATGCAGATATCCAGGTCTGCAAGACCTGAAGATGAATCACATCACAGGACTCTTTGCGGACACACCCCAGTACCAGCCTGAGGCTCAGTAGCTCCACTGGACGGCTAGACTCAGAAGAACAAAAACAGTCACTTCAGTTCAGCTCTCAGGGAGCCTCATTCCTAGGGGAAGGGGGAGAACAACACATCAAGGGCACAACCCATGGGACACAAGAATCTGAACAGCCACCCTCGAATCCCAGATCTTCCCTCTGACATAATTTACCCAAATGAGAAGGAACCAGAAAAACAATTCTGGTAATATGACAAAACAAGGGTCTTTAACACCCCCAAAAGATCATACCAGCTCACCAGCAACAGATCTAAATGAAAATGAAATCTCTGAATTGCCAGAAAAAGAATTTAGAAGGTCGAGTATTAAGCGAATCACGGAATCACCAGAGAAAGGTGAATTTCAACTTAAAGAAATCAAAAACATGATACAGGATAGGAAAGGAAAATTCTTCAGTGAAATAGATAGCATAAGCAAAAACCAATCACAACTTCTAGAAGTCAAGGATACACTTAGAGAAATGCAAAATGCAGCCGGGCGCAGTGGCTCAAGCCTGTAATCCCAGCACTTTGGGAGGCCGAGACGGGCGGATCACGAGGTCAGGAGATCGAGACCATCCTGGCTAACCCAGTGAAATCCTGTCTCTACTAAAAAAATACAGAAAACTAGCCGGGCGAGGTGGCGGGCGCCTGTAGTCCCAGCTACTCGGGAGCCTGAGGCAGGAGAATGGCCTAAACTCGGGAGGTGGAGCTTGCAGTGAGCTGAGATTCGGCCACTGCACTCCAGCCTGGGCGACAGAGCAAGACTCCGTCTCAAAAAAAGAAAAAAAAAAAAGAAATGCAAAATGCACTGGAAAGTTTCAGCAACAGAATTGAACAAGCAGAAGAAAGAACTTCAGAGCTCGAAGACAAGGCTTTTGAATTAACCCAGTTCGTCAAGGACAAAGGAGAAAGAATTTTTTAAAATGAACAGAGCCCCAAGAAGTCTGATTATGTTAACAAACCTAAAAATAATTGGTGTTCCTAAGGAAGAAGAGAAAACTAAAACTCTGGAAAACATATTTGAGGCAATAATTAAGGAGAACTTCCCTGGCCTTGCTAGAGATCTAGATATCCAAAAACAAGAAGCTCAAAGAACACCTGGGAAATTCATCACAAAAAGATCATTACCTAGGCACACAGTCATCAGGTTATCAAAAGTCAAGACAATAAAAAGAATATTCAGAGTTGTGAGGCAAAAGCACCACGTAGCCTATAAAGGAAAATCTATTGGATTAAGAGAAGATTTCTCAGCAGAAATCCCTCGAGCTTGGAGAAACTAGGGTCCTATTTTTAGCCTCCTCAAACAAAACAATTTTCAGCTAAGAATTTTGTATCCAGTGAAACTAAGCTTCATAAATGAAGGAAAGGTACAATCTTTTCTATATAAAAAAATGCTGAGAGAATTTGCCACTCTCAGGCCAACACTGCAAGAACTGCTAAAAGGAGCTCTAAATCTTGACACAAATCCTCAGAACACACCAAAATAGAGCCTCCTTAAAGCGTAAATCTCACAGGACCTGTATAACAAATAGCACAATGGAAAAAAAAAAAAGGTATTCATGCAACAAACAGCAAGATGAATAGAACAGTACCTCACATCTCAATAATAACATTGAATGTAAATGGCCTAACTGCTCCACTTAAACGTACAGAATGGCAGAATGGATAAGAATTCAACAACCAAGTTTCTACTGTCTTCAGGAGACTCACCTAACACGTAAGGACTCAACATAAATTTAAGGTAAAGGGGTAAAAAGGCATTCCATGGAAATGGATGCCAAAAGCAAGCAAGAGTAACTATTCTTATATCAGACAAAAAAAAAAAAAAATTTAAAAAAAAAACAGCAAAAAAAGACAAAGAAGAAAAAAAAAAAAAAAAAAAAAAAAAAAAAAAAAAACTTTAAAGCAACAGCAGCTTAAAAAGACAAAGAAGAACATTATATAATGATAAAAAGACTAATCCAACAGGGAAAAATCACAATTCTAAATATACATATACGTCTAACACTGGAGCTCCCAAATTTATAAAACAATTCTACTAGGCCTAAGAAATGAGATAGATGGCAACACAATAATAGTGGGGGACTTCAATACTCCACTGACAGCACTAGTCATCAAGGCAGAAAGGCAACAAAGAAATAATGAACTTAAACTATACAAGAAATTGATTTAGATATTTACAGAACATTCTACCCAACAAATGCAGAATATATTCTATTCATCAGTACATGGAACATTCTCCAAGACAGACCATATGATATGCCACAAAACAAGTCTCAACAAATTTAAGAAAATCGAAATTATATCTAGTACTCTCTCAGACCACAGTGGAATAAAATTGGGAATCAATTCCAAAAGGAACCTGAAAACCATGCAAATACATGAAAATGAATAACCTACTCCTGAATGATCCCTGGGTCAACAACGAAATCAAGATGAAAATTCAAAATTTCTTTGAACTGAACAATGGTGACACAACCTATCAAAACCTCTGAGATACAGCAAAAGCAGTGCTAAGAGGAAAGTTCATAGCATTAAATGCCTACATCAGAAAGTCTGAAAGAGTACAAACAGACAATCTCAGGTCATGCCTCATGGAATTAGAGAAATAAGAACAATTCAAACCCAGCAGAAGAAATAACGAAGATCAGAGCATAACTCAATGAAACTGAAATGAAAAAAAAAAAAAATACAAAAGATAAATGAAACAAAAAGCTAGTTTTTTGAAAAGATAAATAAAATTGACAGACCATTAGCAAGATTAACAAGGAAGAGAGAAAATCCAAATAAGCACAATTAGAAATAAAACGGGAGATATTACTACTGATACCACAAAAACACAAAAGATTATTCAAGGTTACTATGAACATCTTTATGCACATGAACTAGAAAACCTAGAGGAGATGGATACATTTCTCGAAATATACAAAGCTCCCAGATTAAAGATAAAAAAATTCTGAACGGACCAATAATAAGCAGCAAGACTGAGGAGCTAATAAAAAAAAAAAAATTGCCAATGGAAAAAAGTCTAGGACAGAAGAATTCACAGCTAAATTCTATCAGACATTCAAAGAACTGGTACCAATACCACTGACACTGTTCTACAGGTTAGAGAAAGAGGGAATCTTCCCTAAATCATTCTATGAAGCCGGTATCACCCTAATACCCAAAACAGGGAAGGACATAACAAAAAAAGAAAACTACAGACCAATATCCCTGAGATGCAAAAATCCTAAACAAAATACTAGTGAACTGAACTCATCAGCATATCAAAAAGATAATCCACCATGATCAAGTGGGTTTCATACCAGGGATGGTTTAACATCCGCAAGTCAATAAATGTGATACATCACATAAACAGAATTAAAAACAAAAATCACATGATCGTCTGAAGAGATGCAGAAAAAGCATTTGACAAAACACAGCATCCTTTTATGATTAAAACCCTCAGAAAAACTGGCAAAGAAGGGACATACATTAACATAAAAAAAGCCATCTATGACAATCCCACAGCTAACATTATAATTAATGGGGAAAAGTTGAAAGCATTCCTCCAAGAATTGAAACAAGACAAGGATTCCCACTTTCCCCACTTCTATTCAACATAGTACTGGAAGTCCTAACCAGAGCAATCAGACAAGAGAAAGAAATCAAGGGCATCCAAATTCGTAAAGAGGAAGTCAAACTGTCACTGTTTGCTGATGATATCATCATATACCTAGAAAACCCTAAAGACTCATCCAAAAAGCTCCTAGAACTGGTAAATGAATTCGGCGAAGTTTCAGGATACAAAATTAATGTACACACATCAGTAGCTCTGCTATACACCAATAGCAACCACACTCAGAATCAAATCAAGAACTCAACCACTTGCACAATAGCTGCCAAAAAAATAAAATAAAATAAAATACTTAGGGATTTACCTAACCAAGGACATGAAAGACCTCTACTAGGAAAATTACAAAACACTACTGAAAAAAATCTCAGATGACACAAATTGAAACACATTCCAGGCTCACGGATGTGTAGAATCAATATTGTACAAATGACCATACTGCCAAAAGCAATCTATAAATTCAACTCAATTCTTATCAAAAGACCACCTCATTCTTCACAGAACTAGAAAAAACAACCCTAAAATTCATAAGGAACCAAAAAAGAGCCCACATAGCCAAAGCAAGACTAAGCAAAAAGAATAAATCTGGAGGCGTCACATTATCTGACTTCAAAGTATACTGTAAGACCATAGTCAACAAAACAGTGTGGTACTGGTATAAAAATTGGCACACAGATCATGGAACAGAATACAGAACCCAGAAATAAAATCAAATACTTACAGCCAACTGATCTTTGACAAAGCAAACAAAAACATAAGTGGGGAAAAGACACCCTATTCAATAAATGGTGCTGGGATAATTGGCAAGCCACATGTGGAAGAATGAAACTGGACCCTCGTCTCACATCTTACACAAAAATCAACTCAAAATGGATCAAATACTTAAATCTAAGACCTGAAACCGTAAAGAGTCTAAAACATAAAAAAAAAAAAAAACCCTTCTAGACACTGGCTTAGGCAAAGACTTCATGACCAAGAACCCAAAAGCAAATGCAACAGAAACGAAGATAAATAATTGGGACTTAATTAAACTTAAAAACCTTCTGCACAGCAAAAGAAATAATCAGCAAAGTTAACAGACAACCCACAGAGTGGGAGAAAATCTTTATCATCTAGGCATCCGACAAAGGACTAATATCTAGAATCTACAAGGAAGTCAAATACATCAGCAAGAAAAAAAAAATCCATCAAAAAGTAGACTAAGAACATTAATAGACAATTCTTTTTTTTTTTTTTTTTTGAGACAGAGTCTTGCTCTGTCACCTAGGCTGGAGTGCAGTGGCATCATCTTGGCTCACTGCAACCTCTGCCTCCTAGGTTCAAGCAATTCTCCTACCTCAGCCTCACAGGTAGTTGGGACTATAGGCACGTGCCACCATGCCTGGCTAGTTTTTCGTATTTTTTGTAGAGACAGCATTTCACCATGTTAGGTAGGATGGTCTCAATCTCGTGACCTCACGATCCGCCCGTCTCAGCCTCCCAAAATGCTGGGATTACAGCCGTGAGCCAACACGCCCGGCCAGAATAGACAATTCTTAAAAGAAGATACACAAATGGCCAAAAAGCATATGGAAAAATGCTCAACATCACTAATGATCAGGGAAATGCAAATCAAAACCACAATGCGATACCACCTCACTCCTGCAATAACGGCCATAATAAAAAAAATCAAAAAATAATAGATGTTGGCAGGGATGCAGTGAAAATGCAACGCTTACAATCTTCACACTGCTGGTGAGAATGTAAACTAGCACAACCAAAGTGTGAAGATTACTTAAAGAACTAAAAGTAGATCTACCGTTTGATCCAGCAATCCCACTGCTAGGTGTCTACCCAGAGGAAAAGAAGTCATTATACAAAAAAGACACTTGAACACGCATGTTTATAGGGTCACAATTTGCAATTGCAAAAACATGGAGCCAGCCCAAATGCCCACCAATCAACGAGTGGATAAAGAACATGTGGTGGGGGGGTGTGTGTGTATAGGTATATATATATGTGTGTGTGTGTATGTGTATATATATATACCTATATACACACATATATACACCATGGAATACTACTCAGCCGCAAAAAGGAACAAAATAATTGCATTCGTAGCAACCTGGATGGAATTGCAGACTATTATTCTAAGTGAAGTAACTCAGGAATGGAAAACCAAACATTATATGTTCTCACTCACATGTGGGAGCTAAGCAATGAGAACATAAAGGCGTAAGAATGACACACTGGACTTTGAGGACTTGGGGGAAAGGGTGGCGAGTAGCGAGAAGACTACCCATTGGGTATACTGTAAACTGGTCAGATGATGGGTGCACCAAAATCCTAGAAATAATCACTGAAGAACTTATTCATGTAACCAAATACTACCTGTTCCCCAAAAACTTACTGAAATTAAAAATTTTAAAAACTTATTTTTAATGTTTGTTGCGTATCACTGGTCTTGAAATATAAGATTCAAAGCTTCTCAAATTATTTGACCACAGAATGAGTTTTGTCAGACTTCTGATTTACACAGCCTGGAAATCAATTTGGGAAAGGCTACTGTAGTGCTCATAAAAGTTAAAACATTATCAACTATGAGAGCCCACCATTCATACCGATCCATTAATAGTTTTGAGAACAATGTTTTTTTCCCAACTGCTCTATTCAACTTAAGTTTTAACCAGAATAGCCCAAGTCCTCTGTGGTCCTGTAGTGTATTTGTTTTCTTCTAACATTAATATCAATTATTCATTTTCTTATCTTAAGACACTATATAAAGTCTCTGCTGCATAAGTCTCTAAGTAGTTGTGGGCATCGCTGTCTTGTTTCCTATTTAAATGCAAGTAGCTTCAGTACTTCAATATTTAATACAATATTTACTTTAAATTTTAGTCACTAATTTTTATCAGATTTGGGTGATTTCTTCCTATCTGCATTTTACTTAGAACTTTTACCGGGAAAGACTAAATTTTATCAAATGTCCACTTTTATCAGATTTAGGTAATTTCTTCCTATCTGCATTTTACTTAGAACTTTTACTGGGAAAGACTAAATTTTATCAAATGAATCACAAGATTTTCACCTTTCATTTGTTCAGTAATGAAGTATACTGAAATATCCTGGTGGTAAAATATCCTTATATCCTAGAATAAACCTTACCTAGTCATGCTATATTATTAATTTAGATTGCTGATGAAGTTCATTCCCTAACGCTGAAATAAGAAACATAACTTTAAACAAACATACCTTAACTATTTGGAAAGGTAATTATGCAGCTAAAAAGACTAAGGTAGGAAAAGAAATTAACACTACATAATCTGATTTACCAGAAATTTTAATCAAATGTATTTATTTTATTTTAGTCACAGTCTTATTTGTATAGATTGACAAATTTCCATTTCTTTTAGATCAAGTTAATTTTTTTGATTTCTCTATGAAAGTGAAATTATGTCATCTGTCTTCCAAAGATATACTTCAGAAAACATAAAGAATATGAACAGCAACTGTGAATATTAAGGCAAATTTAAGTATCAGAAAGTTGAAAGATGAAAAACAAAACCTAAAAATAAAAAAGTTCTTATTTAATGATTCACCTAAATAATACCACTTATATTTTTTTTAACTTACAAGATTTTTTATTGCAATTTTCTCTGTAATCATACAACGTGCATTCTTGTGAACTACTTTTAATACGATAATGAATCATACAATGTAACAATACAGGGAAAAGTTGCTCAAATATTCCCTATAATATTCTTGAGTCATGGATAAGCAGATATAAATGCAAAAGAATCTTAACCATTTAATCACTGGCAAGGATGTTGAGAAAAAGGGAACCCTCATACACTGTTGGTGAAAATGTGAATTAGTAAAACCATTATGAACAGTTTGGAGTTTCCTCAAAAACCTAAAAACAGAGCTACCATATGACTTAGCGAACCCACTGCAGGGTATATATCCAAAACAAAGGAAATCAGTACATCAAAACGATATGTGTGCTCCTATGTTGGTTGCAGCACTGTTTGCAATAGCCAAAATTCGGAAGCAAACTAAGCGTCCATCAACAGATGAACGGATAAAGAAAATGTGGTACATACATGCAGTGGAGTACTATTCAGCCATGAAAAAAGAATGAGATCCAGTAACTTACAACAACATTAATGGAGCTGGAGATCATTAAGTTAAATGAAATAAGCCAGACATGCAGACAACCATTGCATGTTCTCACTTATTTGTGAGATCCAAAAATCAAAACAATGGAACTCATGAACATAGAGAGAAGAAGGATGGTTACCAGAGGCTGAAGAGGGTAGCAAGGTATGGGAATGAGGTAAGGATGGTTAATGGGTAAAAAAAAAAAAAAAAAAAAAGAAAGAAAGAAAATATATACACATATATATATATATCATGAATATGGCCTAATATTTGATAGCACAACAGAGTGACTATAGTCAACAATAATATAACTGTACATTTTAAAATAACTAAAAGAGGCCAGGCACAGTGGCTCATGTCTGTAATCCCAGCACTTTGGGAGGCGAAAGTGGGTGGATCACCTGAGTTCAGGAGTTCGTGACCAGCCTGCACAACATGGTAAAACCCCATCTCTAGTAAAAATATAAAAATTAGCTGGGCATGGTGGCAAGCACCTGTAATCCCAGCTACTTAGGAAGCTAAGGCAGGAGAATCACTTGAACCCAGGAGGTGGAAGTTGCAGTGAGCCAAGATCGTGGCACTCTGGCCAGGGCGACAAGAGTGAAACTCCGTCTCAAAAAATAACATAACATAACATAACATAACATAACATAACATAACATAACAGGCCGGGCGCGGTGGCTCAAGCCTGTAATCCCAGCACTTTGGGAGGCCGAGACGGGTGGATCACAATGTCAGGAGATCGAGACCATCCTGGCTAACCCGGTGAAACCCCGGGCTCTCTACTAAAAAAATACAAAAAAAAACTAGCTCATGAGGTGCATGGGCGCCTCTGTAATCCCAGCTACTCGGAGGCTGAGGCAGGAGAATGGCGAAACCCGAGGCTGGAGCTTGCAGTGAGCTGAGATCCGCCACAGCACTCCAGCCTAAGGAGTAGAGCCGACCTCGGCCTTCAAAAAAAAAAAAAAAAAAAAAAAAAAAAAAAAAAACATAACATAACATAACATAACATAATATAACATAACATAACATAACAAAATAACTAAAGTATTTAATTGATTGTTCAGAATAATAAAGGATAAATGCTTGAGAAGATGGATACCCATTTTACATGATGTGATTATTATGCATTGCATGGCTGTATCAAAATATCTCACATACCCCATAAATACATATACCTACTGTGTACTCATAAAAATTAAAATAAAAAAATTTTAGGGTCTGGTGTCGTAGCTCACGCCTACAATCACAGCACTTTGGGAAGCCGAGGCAGGCAGATCACCTGAGGTCAGGAGTTTGAGACCAGCCTGGCCAACATGGTGAAACCCCATCTCTACTAAAAATACAGAATTAGCCTGGTGTGGTGGCGCACGCCTGTAATTCCAGCTACTTGGGAGGCTGAGGTAGAAGAATCATTTGAACCTAGGAGATGGAGGTTGCAGTGAGCTGAGATCACGCCATTGCACTCCAGCCTAAGCAACAAGAACAAAACTCCATCTCAAAAAAAAATAATATTTAATAACCGAGAAAATTTCATTAATTTGCTTCAATGTGATGCTGGTATTATGAACTGAAATTACACCAAATTTAATCAATTTCCTTGATTATTCCTTTCAAAATCAATCTGAGCCAATAAGCTTATGTTAGCTATTAGACTCAGATGGAAATAAGTCTTTATTATAAAAATAATTAGTCACAGGCCGGGCGCGGTGGCTCAAGCCTGTAATCCCAGCACTTTGGGAGGCCGAGAAGGGCGGATCACGAGGTCAGGAGATCGAGACCATCCTGGCTAACACAGTGAAACCCCGTCTCTACTAAAAAATACAAAAAACTAGCCGGGCGAGGTGGCGGGCGCCTGTAGTCCCAGCTACTCGGGAGGCTGAGGCAGGAGAATGGCGTGAACCCGGGAGGCGGAGCTTGCAGTGAGCTGAGATCCGGCCACTGCACTCCAGCCTGGGCGACAGAGCGAGACTCCGTCTCAAAAAAAAAAAAAAAAATTAGTCACAACTTCAAAGCCCTTTGAGTCCACTTAATAGCATCAATCTGATCCAATCTTAAAAAACTCTACAGGAATTTATACCACTCTCGCTTTCACAGTGTCCATTTTTGTTTAATCAACTACTACACTATCAGATAAAATCAAAGTAAAGAACAAGAATATACAGGCTGGGCGCAGTGGTTCACGCCTGTAATCTCAGCACTTTGGGAGGCTGAGGCAGGCGGATCATTTGAGGTCAGGAGTTCGAGACCAATCTGACCAATATGGTGAAACCCCATCTCTACTAAAATACAAAAATTAGCCAGGTGTGGCGGTGGGCACCTGTAATCTCAGCTACTTGAGAGGCTGAGGCAGGAGAATCACTTGAACCCAGGAGGTGGAGGTTGCAGTGAGCCAAGACTGTACCACTGCACTCCAGCCTGGGCAACAGAGCAAGACTCCCTCTAAAAAAAAGAATATATAAAGTCAGAATTCCTAATATTCCACTTACTACTTTACCGCCAAGATTGTAACAATACAAATGTTAAATATCTAAAGATATGAATGTATTAGATGAATTATCAACAATACTCACGCATCATTTGAGCAAGTCATAAATTCTCCCTTTATTTTGGGATGCCATGAGCCAGTATGAAGCATTGCTGTATGACCCTTAAAAATAAAGACAAAGGGGGAAAAAAAAGATGTTTTAAAAAGGTAAAAAATAAACTGACTAGAAACTGACATGTCATTTTTAAATGTAAAAATTTTTAGTTCCCCCAAAAGTGTACCATTTTAATTATAAACCTATATTATTTTATCCCAATTTTCTCTCATAACATGCTTTGTTTATTTTGCTTTAGCTCTTTGTGTACCACCCCGTGCCCACCTCAGGAATTAACTCAGTGCTTGTATGTAACAGGTGCTTAATAAGGTGGGAAATGGAGAGGAAAATGACATCCTTTCTTTAGGGGGAAAAAAAAAAGAAAGGTAAAGCCATAATAAGAAAGACAGGTCTTCTTCAAAGATCATAACTCCTTTCTTCAGTGGAAGACAATCAAGAATAGAAAGCATTTACAAATAAGCAAGGTGAAGGCAAGAAATTGGGAGGGAAATCCGTATTTCCTAAAAATGTGTTAACAACCTTGATTCTACAATGCCTCTGTAAAAATATGTATGTGAGAAAAGGAAGAATATATTTTAAGTGATTGGGGAAAATTAGCCCCGCTAAGTATAGAGAATATAAAAATACTATAATTAAAACAATGTGATGCTGGTATATATAAACTGACATATACACCAAATCAACTAGAGTACATAGCAAACATAAACACACACATACACACAAATGCCTAATTCCCTCTTAGGCAGCAAACTCAGCTAGAGTGGTCTCATACAGCAAGTCAGATTTACGTGGGACAGAAAACAGCCTGGTCCTTTTTAGTATAATAACTGCAGTATCTCTTACTCTGACACAGCTCAAAATAAAACTATGATTAAAGAAGTAAAATGGACACATTTAAATGACTTACAAGAAAAATAACAGTAACTCTCTGGAAAGATACATGGGCCTGGAGATCATCTTCAGCCAAAGTTGTCTACAATGCCTCAAATAGTATCTGGCCAAGGCCTGCCATTCTGTTCATGTTTACAGAATACAAATGAGGGGAGGTGGAGACTCTTAGCCATGTTAGAGGCATGAATTGAACCAATACCTGGAAGGACTAGATGGCAAGTCTGAGATCTCATTTTCCACCCCTGAACTCAACGCTTGCACATCCAACTATCTACTTGACATTTCTATCTGTATATCATAGGCATCTGGAACACAATAGGTACAAGGGAAAATCTTGATTCTTTCTGCTCACTTTATTTTCTATCAGTTTCTTTCCTAGTAGCTCAAGCTAAAAACGTGGAAGTTGTTCTTAAATATTCCCATAACCATAGCCCTAAAACCTTCTATCTACACAGATTCAATTCACCAGCTATTCCTGTCAATTCTATCCAAAATACATTCTATTTCTATTCACTTTCTAAAATCTATTCACATTTCTCTTTTTCATCACTATCACTTATTCTCTCACAACATTCTCTCATGCTTCTACATCAGTTAATATGTACTGTAGCAGGTTTGTTATTAATCTCTCTGCTTTTTCCTTTTTTTTTTTTTTTGTTTTCTTGAGACAGGGTCTCACTCTGTCACCCAGGCTGGGGTGCAGTGGTGTGTGCACAGCTTACTGTAGCCTTGGCCTCCTGGGCTGAAGTGATCCTCCTGTCTCAGCCTCCCAAGTGACTGGGATTACAGCAATGAGCCACCATGCCTGGCTAATTTTTGCATTTTTTGTAGAGAGAGGGTCTCACCATGTTGCCCAGGCTGGTTTTGAACTCCTGGGATCAAGTGATCCGCTCACCTCGCCTTCCAAAGTGCTGGGATTATAGGAGTGAGCCACTGTGCTCACCTCTGCTTTCATTTTACCTCATGTGCTCTACATAGCAATCAGCATAATCCTTTAAAAATATAGTTCTAATGCAGGAACAGAACACCAAACACTGCATGTTCTCACTTTTAAGTGGGAGCTGAACGATGAGAAGATGAGAACACATGGACACATTGTCAGAGGAACAACATGAACTGGGGCCTCTCGGGGGCGCAGGGTGGAGGGAGGGAGAATATCAGGAAGAACAGCTAATGGATGCTGGGGTTAATACCTAGGTGACGGGTTGATCTGTGCAGCAAATCACCATGGCACACATTTACCTATATATCAAACCTGCATATCCTGCACATGTACGCTAGAACTTAAAATAAAAGTTAATGGAAATAAAATACATATATATGTGTGTGTGTGCGTGTGTGTGTGTGTGTATATATATAGTTCTAAATATGCCATAACGTCGGCACAGTGGCTCATAACTATAATCCCAGCACTTTGGGAGGCTGAGGCAGAACAATCACTTAAGGTCCGCAGTTTGAGATCAGCCTGGGCAACAGAGTGAGATCCTGTCTCAACAAAAAATAAAAATAAAAACTGAGCTGAGTGTAGGGTAGACATCTATAATTCCAGTTATTAGGGGACTAAAGTGGGAGGATCACTCGAACCCAGGAGTTGGAGGTTACAGTGAGCTATAACTGCACCAGTGCACTCCAGCCTAGGTGACAGGGTCAGACACCATCTCAAAATAAATAAACTGATCAATTTAATTAAATTAAAATGCCACTTCACTGCATATAACCTTTTGCTGGCTTTATAACCTTTTACACAGTGTGATGGTTAATACTGAGTGTCAACTTGATTGGATTGAAGGATACAAAGTATTGATCCTCAGTGTGTCTGTGGGGGTGTTGCCAACAGAGATTAACATTTGAGTCAGTGAGCTGGGAAAGGCAGACCCACCCTTAATCTGGGTGGGCACAATCTAATCAGCTGCCAGTTCGGTTAGAATATAAGCAGGCAGAAAAATGTGACATGAGAGACTGGCCTAGCCTCCCAGCCTACATCTTTCTCCCATGCTGGATGCTTCCTGCCCCCGAACATCAGACTCCAAGTTCTTCAGCTTTGGCACACAGACTAGCTTCCTTGCTCCTCAGCATGCAGATGGCCTATTGTGGGACTTTGCAATCATGCCAGTTAATACTTGATAAACTTCCCTATATGTATATTCCATTACTTCTGTCCCTCTAGGGAACTCTAATATACACAGTCCACAACGAATTTTATTTTCTGGCTCCACATTCCTTGCAACTTCACTTATTTTGTGTTCCCTCATGACCAACACGTACCAGCCACTTCCTTCCTTTCAGTTCCTCCAATACGCTCAGCTCTGCTCCATATCAGGCCCTTCTTATATGCTTTCCCATATGCTGGAAAACTCTTTTTTCCACTTTCCCATGACTGGCTCCTTCTCATTATTTCAATCTCAGTTTACATGCCACTTGCTCAAATAAGTATTCCCTGGTCCTCTATGTAGGTAAACATGACCCATGAGATTGTTCTTTACCTTAGTACCTGTGCGTTTCCTTAATAATAGACATCATAGTTTGTGGTTCTTTATTCATTTTTTGACTTTTGGAACAGTGTTAGCATTTTACATATTCACACAAAAAAATAAGGATGGGACAACCAAAAACTGAATATAAACAGGAACAAATCAACCTTACATTTAAAATGAGTAACACATATACTGAAAGAATAAACAGAAGGTAATACCCTAGAAAACTATCTACCCTATAAGTGGGTTGATGGCTCCCAAAAAGATATGTCCATATTCTAATCCCAAGAACATGTAAACATGACCTTTTTTTGGGAAAGGGTATTTGCAGATATAATTAAGAATCTCGGCTGGGTGCGGTGCCTCATGCCAGTAATCCCAGCTCTTTGGGGGGCCAAGATAGGCAGATTGCTTGAGCTCAGGAGTTCGAGACCAGCCTGGGCAACATGGCAAAACCCCATCTCTACAAAAAAAAAAAGAAAAAAAATTATCCAGGCATGGTGGCACACAATGGTAGTCACAGCTACTCAAAAGGCTGTCGCAGCTACTCGAAAGGCTGAGAGGGGAGGTTCTCTTGGGCCCAAGAGGTTGAGGCTGCAGTGAGCCATTATCACACCACTGCACTTCAGCATGAGCAAGACAGCAAGACCCTGTGTCAAAAACAGAAACAAAAAAACCTAGATGTGATTCTGTGCAGGCTCTAAATCCAATGTCCTTATAAGAGACAGAAGACAGAGATAAATCTAAATGTCCTTATAAGAGATAGAAGACGACTGGGCATGGTGGCTCACACCTGTAATCTCAACACTTTGGGAGGCCAAGGCAGGCAGATCACTTGAGCTCAGTTAGAGACCAGCCTAGGCAACATGGCTAAATCCCATCTCTACAAAAAATACAAAAATTAGCCAGGTGTGGTGGCAGGTGCCTGTAGTCCCAGTTATTTGGGAGGCTGAGGTGGAGGATGGCTTGAGCCCAGGAGATGGAGACTGCAGTGAGCCGAGATCACACCACTACACACCAATCTGGGCAACACAGTGAGACCCTGTCTCAAGAAAAAAAAATTAAAATAAAATTTTAAAAAGAGAAGAGAAGACACAAAGAGAAGGCTATGTAAAGACAGAGGCAGAGAACGGAATTATACAAGCCAAGGAATACCCCAAGTCATCAGAAGCTGAAATGGGCAAGAAAGGTCATTCTTGCCTACAGCCATTGGAAAGACCCTGATCTTGCCAACACCTTGATTTCAGCCTTCTGGCCTCTGTAATAGTAAAAGAATAAATTTCTGTTGTTTTAAGCCACAAAGTTTGTAGTAATTAGTTAAAATAGCCCTAGGAACCTAGTACATATTCTCAGTCTAAGATCAAAAGAACTGTAAATAAATACTGAATTCTAATTGATACTTTTGTTTCTTTTTTGCAATGGTATACATTAGCAATTCTGAAACTGCCTCCAATATAATGAAGAACTAAGCCAAGAAGGAAATGTGTTGGGGATAATTAGAGTAAGGGTTAGCCCTGTTGGAGAAGATAGTTACAAAAGCGAAAAGGGGGAAGACTAGAACGAACTCTCTGATGTTAAACAGAAATTAGGGGTAGCAATGTGAACTCATGATTTTTTACTAGGTAGATTAAATTGTTATATATGTATATATGTGTTAGTTATTCTCTAGTTCTGTATGTTAAGAATGTCTAGAAGTAATATACTCCAGCAAAACTAACACAGAAATCCTGGTCTCTAACAATCACCTCCCCCTAAATGGAACCAGCGCTTCTTGCAAAAATTATCGATTACAGAGATGGGATAGGAAAGGAGCAAGATGAACGTGGAATATTTTGTTGTATTAAAAAAAAAGAAAAGAAAGTACTACAAAGATGATGGACACATGTTAAAAGGATAAAGCACATGTTGAAGAGCCTTCTGCTGGCTAAATCTGCAATAGTTAGGGCATCAAGATAAATAATGATAGTAACTAATTATAAACCATTGACTAAGACAAGAACCATTGAGTGTATACTAATATAATAAATATACAAAGAAAGCTCTTCCTTTTAGTGGAATGCTACTGATAAACATAAAATGAATGATAGAGTTAAAAGATCAGCATTTTGCAATCAGTAATAACTGATTCAGGAAAGAATCAATAGATGCTAAAACCGAAGAGGAAAGTTTGAAAATGATTATTTACAAAGTCTCAACATCTCCCTGCAAATTACTTAATAATTGCAATGAGAACACAGTAACTTTATAGTGGAAAAACCTGGTAGACACCACCTTAAACAAGTGATCTAGGTGAACATCACCAACGCAAGGACAAACTGAAACTGACCTCACATACTTCCTGATATGACGAAGAAATGAAGACACAATATTATTTCTGTCACAGTCCTTCTAAAAGTGCATAACCTGATTCAAACTATGAGGTAAAATCAAATTCTACATTTTATCAAATCACTGACCTGCAGTCCTCATAAAACGTCAAGGAAAAATAAAGACCAAATAATGCAGAGAAGCCATTACCAATTAAAGGAGACAACAGATACGATGATTATACACAATGTGTGATCTTGATCAGAGCCTGGAACTGGTGAAAAAATCATTAGAGAGACTGTTGAGATAATCAGTGAAGCATGAATATGGAATGTGATTTAGATAATAGTATTTTATCAGTGTTAAATTCATGGCTATCCACCAGGCATGGTAACTTGTGCCTGGTAGTCCCAGCTACTAGGGAGGCTGAGGCAGAAGGATTGCTTGAGCCCAGGGATTCTAATCCAGCCTGGGCATCAAAGCAAGACCCTGTCTCTTAAAAAAGAAAATTATGATTATGTATGAAAATGTAATGTTATTAGGAAAACCTCACTGAAGAATTTAGGAGTAAAAGAGCATGACCTTTACAACTTACTTTCAAAAGCTGAAAATTAAACACATATATATGTGATTTATATGTATATGCATGTACATATATATATATGAGAGTGTATATACAGGCGGGATAGGAAGGTGGGTTAGTCTGTATTAGTCGAGTGAGGAATGGAGGAGGGAAAAGGAAGGAAGGGGTAAGGTGAAAATAAAGCAATGAGACAAAATGTTAGCAATTGGTAAACCTGAAAAAGAAGTATAAAGAAGCTTTATACCCCTTTTAACTTACAGCTATTCTGTAAGTTTAAAATTATACCAAAATAAATAATTTTATTAAGTTTTTTTAGGGGGGGGGTGTTTGTTTGTTTACAGATGAGAGTCTCACTCTGTTGCTAAGGCTCAAGTGCAGTGGTGCGACCACCACAGCTCACTGCAGCCTCAACCTCCTGAATTCAAGAGATCCACCCACCTCAGCCTCCCAAGTAGCTGGGACTACAAGGCAAGCACCACTACACCCAGCTGATTTTTTATTTGTTGTAGAGATGTGGTTTCTGCTATGCTGCACAGGCTAGAAACTAAATGCTTTTTAAAAAAAATATTCTGGCTGCTCAGTGAAGGCCTGTTTAAACAAACAAACAAAAAGAATCTATAGGGCTGCTCAGTGAAGGAAAGCCTGTTGAAAAAGAAAAAAAACAAAAAAGAATCTATAGGTCCAACTGGGAAGATGTTAATATGAGGCATGCAAAGATCGACAGTAACTTTGACTAGGCAGCAGCACTAAGTGCTGACAAGTGAGTACACATTCTTTGCAAGTGCACACAAAATATGCACTAAAATCATATTCTAAGTCACAAAACACACTTCATCAGATATTTCAAAAACTAAAATTATTCAAAATATGTTTCCAAGGGCTGGGTGTGATGGCTCATGCCTATAATCTCAGTACTTTGAGAGGCTGCCAAGGTGGGAGGGTCACTTGAGGCCAGAAATTTTTTGTTGTTTTTAATTTTTTTTTAAGTATGTTTCTAGATCATAAGAGAATTAAATTAGAAGCCAATAAGAAAAGTCTCAAATACTTGTATATTTAAACATCACACTAATAACCCATGGGTCAAAAAGGTAATCCCAAGTGAAGTGAATAAAAATGAAAATATAATATCTCAATGTTGTAGGACACAGTGAAAGAAATGCTTAGAGCACTTCTATTAGAAAATAAGAAAAGTCTCAAATTAATAATTAAAGCATCCATCTTAAAATACTAGAAAAAGAAGGCAAGTAGAAGGAAATAAATCAATAAAGTTGATAAACTTTTAGCCAGAACAAGAAAAGGAAAGAGAGAAGACACAAATTACCAACCAATTCAGGGAAAATTAGGAGATATATCACTACTGACCCCAAAGAAATATTACTATTATAATAATCTTATGCACATAAATTCGGTAACTTAGAGGAAGGAATAGTTCGAATAGTCCTATATCCACTAAATATACTGAATTCATAGTTAAAAGCTTTCAAAAACAGAAAAGAAAACCCCAGCCCAGTTGGCTATACTGGCAAACGCTACCAAACATTTAAGGAAGACATAACACCACTTTTTCACAATAGTTTCCCCAAAAGAGAATTGAAAGGTACACTTCCAAATTCATTTTACGAAGCTAGAATTACTCTGATACCAAAATCAAGTACAATATGACATAAGAAAGCTACAAAACAACATCCCTCATCAACATAAAAGCTAAGATCTTTGAAAAAATATTAAACTAGTATGTAAAAGGAATAGTACATTGCAACCAAGAAAGCTTTGTTCCAAGAATACAAGTCTGGTTTAACAATCAAAATCAATGTAATTAACCACATTAACAGAATAAGATAAAAAACTCAGAAAAGGCATTCGACAAAACTCAACATCCATTCATGATAAAAACTCTCAGTCAATCAGTGATAGAAAAGAACTTACTCAACTTGATAAAGCATATTGTCTTAGTCAGCTAGGGTTGCTATAACAAAAGACCACAGACTGGGTGGCTTAACCACCATATATTTATTTCTCATAATTCTGGAAGTTGGTGAGGGATCTCTTCCCGGCTTGCAGATGGGCCACCTTCTCCTGTATCTTCATACGGTCAGGAGAGTGGAGGCTCTGAAGGGCACTAATCGCATCATAGAGAATCCACCCTCATGACCTCACCTAAACTAATTATCTCCCAAAGGCCCCCACCTCCTAATACTATAACATTGCAGGTGATGGCTTCAATATATAAATTTTTGAGGGATACAAACATTCAGTCCATAATAGGTACATACAAAAAACCTACAGTTTAACAACATATTTAATGGTAAAAGATCAAATATTGTCTCTAAAAGTCAGGTTTTAAGCAAAGATACCTAACCCACCACATTCACATTTAACGTCAATCTGGAAGTCCTAGTAAGTACAATAAGGCTGGAAAAAAAAATAAAAGGCATTCAGATTGTAAAACATTCATTCCAAGACACAATGACCATTTATGTAGAAAATCCCACGGAATCTATTTAAAAAATTTTTCAAAAAAAGCAATAAAATTTCTATGCACTACCAATGAACAGTTAGAAACCAAAAACTATTTTAAACAGTCCTATTTGTAATAACTCAAAAAAACAAAATGCTTCGGTATAAATCTAATATAATCAGGATCCCTATGTAGATATACTATAAAATGTATGTGAAAGAAACAGAAGGCCTAAATAAGTGGGGAGATATACTGTGCTGATAAATCAGAAACCTCAAAACAGTGAAAACTTCAATTTTCCAAATTGATCTTTAGACTCAAAATAATTCCAAAGAAAATTCCAACAGGGTGATCTTGTGGAAGCAGAGAGACTAGAATGATAGTTACCAGTGTCTAAGAAGTGTAGGGGAGGGGAGAAGATAAAGAGAAGTCCGTTGATAGGTTCAAACACACAGTTAGAAAGAATAAGTTCTCATGTTTGACAGCACAGTAGGGTGACTACAATTAATGACAATGTCTCGTGTATTCTAAAATAGCTAGACGGGAAAACTAGAAATCTTCCCAACATAGAAACAATAAATGTTCAAGGTGATGGATACCTCAAATATTTAAACTTGATTACATATTCTCTACATATAATATCACATGTACCCCATAAATATGTACAAAAAGAATGCATCCACAAAATAATTCTAACAAGATTATTTGTAGATATAGACAGGGTGATTCTAAAATTTACATGAAAAAGTAAAGAAATTAGAATAGTCAAAATCATTTTTAAAAAGAAAAAAAAGTTGGAAAACACCCTACCAAATTTAAATTTACGTTTGCTAATATGTAAGAAATATTTAAAAGCTGTAGTAGTAGGATGACTGGTCAAGCCCTGGGTATGGGACAGAGTGTGTGTGTGTGTGTGTGGTGCGTCCCCAAGGGCAGGAAGGTGGCAAAGGGAGGTGAATCCGAGTGGGTGGAGGGAAGGGAAAGGCGGGAGGAGAAAAAGGTGGGAGGACGACCAGGTAGGAGGGTGGTGGCTCAGTCAGGACCCAGCGGGGCAGCGAAATGAGGCGGGTGACCCTGTTCCTGAACGGCAGCCCCAAGAACGGAAAGGTGGTTGCTATATGTGGAACTTTATCTGATTTGCTTTCTGTGGCTAGCAGTAAACTCAGCATAAAAGACAGCAGTGTGTATAATGAGAAAGGTGGACTGACTGATGATATTGCTTTGATTAGGGATGATGATGTTTTATTTGTGTGAGAAGAAGAGCCATTTATTGATCTTCAGACAGATTCTAAGCCTCCGGAAGGATTGTTAGGATTCCACACAGACTGGCTAACATTAAATGTAGGAGGGGGGTACTTTACAACTACATGGAGCACTTTAGTGAATAAAGAACCTGACAGTATGCTGGCCCACATGCTTAAGGACAGAGGTGTCTGGGGAAATAAGCAAGATCATAGAGGAGCTTTCTTAATTGACCGAAGTCCTGAGTACTTTGAACCTATTTTGAACTACCTGCATCATGGACAGCTCATTGTAAATGATGGCATTAATTTATTGGGTGTGTTAGAAGCAGCAAGATTTTTTGGTATTGACTCATTGATTGAACACCTAGAAGTGGCAATAAAGAATTCTCAACCACCGGAGGATCATTCACCAATATCCCGAAAGGAATTTGTCCGATTTCTGCTAGCAACTCCAACCAAGTCAGAACTGCGATGCCAGAGTTTGAACTTCAGTGGTTCTGATCTTTCTCGTTGGGACCTTCGATACATTAACCTCAAAATGGTCAATTTATGCTGCTGCAGTCTTGCACATGCAAATCTTTGCTGTGCAAATCTTGAATGAGCTGATCTCTCCGGATCAGTGCTTGACTGTGCAAATCTGCAGGAAGTCAAGATGCTCTGTTCTAATGAAGAGGGAACATCTCTGAAACTGTAATTTTGAGGATCCTTCTGGTCTTAAAGCCAATTTAGAAGGTGCTAATCTGATAGGTGTGGATATGGAAGGAAGTCAGATGACAGGAATTAACCTGAGAGCAGCTACCTCAGGAACTGATTTAGAGAACTGTGATCTGTCTGGGTGTGATCATCTTCAAGAAGCCAACTTGAGAGGGTCCAACGTGAAGGAAGCTATATTTGAAGAGATGCTGACACCACTATACATGTCACAAAATGTCAGACGAGAATTTCAGGGGCTGAAGGAAGATGTACAAGATGAAAACGCTTTCCTTATCACTTTTCTTTCTCCACCCACTCAGTTGTCTAGAAGTAACACTGCAAGGAAATTTTTAAAAAACATTTAGAGGATTAGGCTTGTTTCTCAGTGGTGCGTAAGGGAAAAAATTGACTTTTTTTCCATATTCTGATTTTTAACAGAAAAGCACTCATTAATAGGTGTAGGGAAACTAGATATTGCTGCCTTCTGAACGGGGTAGGGGAGTTTACCTGGTTTTATGACCAGGAATAGTATTTATTATATTTGCTTTTAAATAGGCATGATGTGGAAATACCATCTTGGTTTGAGATGCATTTGAGCATTTTAATTTATGGAAAGCACAACATATGCAATTTTATTTATTGAATACCTAGAAGCAGTATGGATATTTAAATTGTTAAAACTTTATGAAAACTTTGAAAAGTTCAGGTTTATAAATAGCTTTAGTGATGCCTCCCCTCTTTAAATACCTGCCACATTATATGAATATGGTGAGATCAGACTCCCTAAGACTCCTTTCAGGTTCATTTTTACAATGTTTACTTTTTAGAACAAAACAGTGGCTAAATTAAAGTAATATCCAGTTCTTACTGATTGAGACAGAGTGGAAAGAAAGACATCATTGTACATCACTGTCATTCCAAACGTACAGTGGAACTCTGGATGGAGGAAGAACTTACCTATCACTACAACACTATCTATAAATGAGCATTTCTCAAAATTTCATTCTAGGCAAGTTCCACTCAACACCAGACCAAGCAATTCTATTCACACTATTAGCCTAGTTTTCCCATACAATCAGCACAAGCATAGGAATATACTTCAAAACCAAAAAACCAAGGTACATCATTAATATTCATTTAATTCAAATACCAAATAATTTACCAAATGGTATTTTGGTATTTACCAAATACCAAACAAATAAAAAAATTTGTGCAACCAAAGTACTAAAAAATAAAATGATTTAAATCCAAAGGATTTCCAAGGGTCCCATTAATCTCTTTTGAAAGTAGAAATTTGTCAGCCTACGCTTAAGAAAAAAAAATTTAAAAAAAAAGAGAAAAAGAAAATACCTATTATCAAGGGCAAACAACTTCAGGGCAAAGAAATAGCTCATTGTACTCCCTCACAGTTCTCAGTATAGAACTGTGGCCAAAGGCCAGATTGCATGCAGAAGGAAAGGAAAGGGAAGAGGGAAGGGAAGTGAAAAGGGAGGGAGGGAAAAGGGAGGGAGGAGGGAGGATGAAGGGAAGATGGAGGGAGGGGGTGAGAGGGAGGGAGGGAAAGAAGGAGGGAGGGAGGGAAAGAAGGAGGCAGGGAGGGAGGAAAAAAGAGGAGTGAAAGAAAAGAAAGAAAATAATTTCTAGTCACTAGTGGTTAACAGGGATCTGGTCTGATTTTGCCCCATTAGATATCTGCCTCTGAGCCAGGAAACCAGTTCATGATTTGCAATAAAAGAAACATTCCAATAATCCAAGACATGCCCAGACTTTGAGGACTTAGATTCTAAACTACCTTGTCTTCCCCAATCTTGTACACTACACCGTACTCTCATTCTCCTCCACTGATAACTAAGCTCCATCTCCACTGACATCTCTGCCTAGTCGCTTAATCCAATGCACAGCCTGCTTACGTCAGTTCCTAGTTTACCAGCTTCCTCTCCTCATTCCCAGACTCAAGAATTCTACAGACGGCTGCTACTCAATTCCAACCTTAGAACCATACTTCTTGTACTTTGTCTAAACAGCAACCCAACAACTCCCTCAACCCATGCAGGTCTTAAAGGCAGACCCCAGAAAGCAGCTCTTTTACTGATATTTATTGCTTAGAGTTGAGATATCACCTTGGAATAGAAAGGTTATTTTTTAATAAAAGAAAATTACCCCTATTGCAGAAGACATTAGTGTGTCCGGAATTGGTTCCTTCCGGTGGGTTCTTGGTCTTGCTGACTTCAAGCATGAAGTCATGGACCCTCAGCAGTGAGTGTTACAATTCTCAAAGATGGTGTGTCCAGAGTTTGTTCCTTCAGATGTTCAGATGTGTACAGAGTTTCTTCCATCTAGTGGGTTCGTGGTCTCGCTGACTTCAGGAATGAAGCCGCAGACCTTCGCAGTGACTGTCTCTTAAAGGTGGCGCATCCGGAGTTGTTTCTTCTTTCCGGTGGGTTCGTGGTCTCCCTGACTTCAGGAGTGAAGCCGCAGACTTTGCAGACCTTCGCAGTGAGTGTTACAGCTCTTTATAAAGGTAATGCAGACCCAAAGAGTGAGCAGCAGCAAGATTTATTGTGAAGAGCCAAAGAACAAAGCATCCACATCGTGGAAGTGGAACCTAGCGGGTTGCCACTGCAGGCTAGGGTATCCAGCTTCTATTCCCTTGATTTGGCCCCACCCACATCCTGCTGATTGGTCCATTTTACAGAGTGCTAACTGGTGCGTTTACAAACCTTTAGCTAGACACAAGCCCTGATTGTTGCATTTACAATCCTTTAGCTAGACAGAAAAGTTCTCCAAGTCCCCGACCCAACCCAGAAAGTCCAGCTGATTTCACCTCCCATTAGGATAAAAGGACATGTGGTCACCTTCGCTGTTAAGTACCCAGAATAAGAACACAGATAGTAGATTAAATGGAAAAAATCTACAAGACTGTGAATGTTGTTTCTTATTTGTAAAGACAGGAGCATGACAAAGGCAATGGGAATGTTAAGTGCCCTTGTGTTAAAACAGTGACCAAAATTAGTCATAACAAAATGAAGTTCAACTAAGGATTCTTAAATGGATCTAAACAGATTCAGTACCATGACTAACATTAGTGGAAAAACTTTTAAAGAGACACCTATTAAAGAACAGTTAGTGACTAAACACTTTTTCATCGAATAAACTACTTTTTCTCTCTTCTTCCCTTATCTAAACATAGGCACTCCTGAAAAATATCTCTTCCTTTATTTAACAGCCTTAACTAGAAATAGCCTAGAAAAAAGAATTAAGCAAGTATTTATTTCTCATAATATGCTATACTTTGAGAGAGGACATTAATTATCCATGACCAACATTGGTTTCCGGTTTCCTCAAAACACACACACACACACACACACACACACACACACACACAGAGAGAGAGACAGAGAGAGAGAGAGAGAGAGAGACAGAGAGACAGAGACAGAGATTGCTGATAATCTGCCTGTACTCTTGTGGCTGCCCCAATGACAAGAGTTATAAAAACAGCTCCCTTTGTAACAGTGCCATCTGTAGTTACTGAATGATTTGGGGCTCCGTGACCCACAAAATAAAAGTACTCATGCCTTTGGCATGATGAGCTAACAAAGCCTACCCCTAAGAAGAGACAAAATGCAGCGGAAAACAGCAGGGAATATACTGGGAACTGAGATCCAAAAGTTCTTTTTTTTTTTTTTTTTTTTTTTGAGACGGAGTCTTGCTCTGTCACCCAGGCTGGAGTGCAGTGGCCGGATCTCAGCTCACTGCATGCTCCTCCTCTCGGGTTCACGCCATTCTCCTGCCTCAGCCTCTCGAGTAGCTGGGACTACAGGCACCCGCCACTTCGCCCGGCTAGTTTTTTGTATTTTTTAGTAGAGACGGGGTTTCACCGTGTTAACCAGGATGGTCTCGATCTCCCGACCTCGTGATCCGCCCGTCTCGGCCTCCCAAAGTGCTGGGATTACAGGCTTGAGCCACCGCGCCCGGCCCCAAAAGTTCTTAACTAGATTCCAATCACCAGCTTTCAGGAATTATCAGATCTCCTGAAATGGTCAACAAAAATTTGTGTGAATACATTTTGCTGGGGAGAATATTCATACCTTAAATGCAGGAATTTGCACACATTTTTTCTAAAGCATCAGATCACATTTTAGGCTTTGTGGGTCACATGCTCTCTGCTGCAACTACTCAGCTCTACCACTGCAATTCAAAGGGAGCCACAGGGAATAGTAAATTAATGGATGTGTCTATGTTCCAATAAAACTTTTATTTACAAAAACAGGGTGGTGGCTGGATTTGCCTCAAGGCCATGGTTTGCCAACCCCAACACACTCTTAGTCATTTGCTTGCATAAACCAAGGATTCTAACGTCCAAGTCTAATTCCTGAGTAATTTTAATATCCATTTGAATACCTCAAAAACAAATTCAATCTTCCTTGGCCTACTCAATTCTGATGACTTGTTACAAGATATTTCAGCAGTGCCAACTATGGCTAATTCTGCCACTACCATGAATGGTCATAATATGTTTCTAAAATCCTGAACTCTCAATATTTACTGATTTAACAAATATTTATCACCAAATATGTTTCAGGCTCTAGATATTCCACTTACTGGCCACACAACCTCCTATCTTGCAGTTTTTTGAATTTTTAAATTTTCAATATCCTAAACTTTAACCACTCTCTCAGCAGAATCCTGAGTGTCCTTTTGTTGAATCTACAATAAAGTGCTTTTATTCCAAAATAACCTCCCCCTGTTCTCCCCTGCAGTCACTGTAGTCCATCCAAATACCTAGGCTCCTGAATAAGACTCAAGAATAGGATATGAACATGCAGAATGATTGTTTCTACAAATTTACATTTCGTAGCCCATAATACTTCCATAATTCTTCCAGTAATGTTTCTCTTACAACCATCAAAAGCTATTCTACGTCTTTACAATTCTACTGAAGGCCCTATCCCAGTATCTCCCAATACAAAACTAGGAAATGACTCTGCTAATAGATGGTGGCATTATTCATTTCCTATCTCAGGGTACCACTTATAAATATAGCTGCATATGAGCTCATTCTTATCCCTTCCATTTCCAGTGCAAAAGTACTCCGGCCGGGTGCGGTGGCTCACACCTATAATCCCAGCACTTTGGGAGGCCGAGGCAGGTGGATCATTTGAGGTCAGGAGTTCGAGACCAGCCTGATCAACATGATGAAACCCTGTCTCTAATAAAAATCCAAAAATTAGCCAGGTATGGTGGTGGGTGCCTGTAATCCCAGCTACTTGGGAGGCTGAAGCAGGAGAATCACTCGAACCCAGGAGGCAGAGGTTGCAGTGAGCAGAGATCGCGCCACTGCGCGACAGAGTGAGACTCCATCTCAAAAAAAAAAAAGTATTTTCTCCTCCTACCCAAAAGCTAACTCCTGCTCTTTGTTTGATCACAATCCCTAACAATTCCTCAAGGACTTTCATCATTACTTAATATGTTTGGTTTTTATAGAACTGCATTAGTTTTCCATTACTCTGTAACAAATTACTAAAAACCTAGCGACTGAGTACACCTCTGATTTATTACCTAACAGCTGCGTAGGTCAGAAGCCTGGCACAATGTAGCTAGATTCTCTGCTCAGGATCTCACAGACTGAAATCAGGATGTTAGTAGGACTGTACTATTTTCTAGAGGTTCTGGGAAAGAATCTGCTTCCAAGTTTATTCTGGTTGCTGGCAGAATACAAGTTCCTTGTGGTTGTAGAACTGTGATCTCTATTTGCTTGCTGCCTGTCAGCTGGGGCTACTCTTAGCTTTCTAGACACTATATGCAATCTCCACTAGAAGCAACATGAGAAAGATTCTCCTTTGCTGACCTTGAAGACAGAGGGATCTACGTGGCAAGGAATGCACTAGGAATGCTGACCTGATAGAGTGCAGTCTTACTGACATCCTGATTTCAGTCTGTGAGACCCTCAGCAGAGAAATGTAGCCACATTGTGCCAGACTTCTGACCTAAACAGCTGTTAGGTAATAAATTGGGGGTGTACTAAGTCCCTGGTTTTTGGTAATTTGTTATAGAGCAACAGAAAATTAATGCGATTCTGTAAAAAACAAACATATTGAGTAATGATAAGAGCCATGCCCACAAATCTTTGCAGAACAACCTGTTTTTTATCTATAGCTGTTGTTTAACTGGTTAAGGAGCAATACTCTTAAGCTTCCTAGACATCACCTGGTTTGGCTAAGAAGATCTATGAGGCACACCCTTAATTTCTTGGAAGAGTCCAATGTGACTGAATACTCTCACCTTTTGATCTTTCTGAAGTTATTATACAGCCACATCTCTGGCTTTCTCCACACCATGTTTTCAGAAGTTATTGCTGTATGTTAGCGTCCTTTGTCATCTCGATAGGCTAAAAATTAACTAAATCATCTAGTCTTGGTTCCCTTTTAACAAAACTTCCCTTGGTTTTCTCGTATTTCACTATAAGAAGCAAGAAGAAACCAGGCAGCAACTTCAACATTTTGCTTAGAAATCTCCTTGCCTATATATTCAAGTTCATCACTCACAAGTTCTGATTTCATCTTCAAAACCAGCAGCAGAGAATCTCCCTGACATCAAGTCCCTCCTACACTTAGAATACCTTTTGCCAGGAAGAGCCCAACTGCTTTTAAGTGCTCACCTGATGGGGCTGGATCCACTGAAGGCAATCTTCCTTTCTTAAAGTCCATTGTATCTATAATGTAACCATAGGAGTGACTAGCCCATTATACTTGTAGTTATGCCCATCACAACTACATTCAAGGAGAAGTGCCGGGACTCTTAGGAGCCATCTTAGAATTCATACTACAACAAGAGCTTTGGGTGTAGCAATTCTGAAACTACTTTCCATGTACTGTAACACTGAACAAATGAGTAAATATAATTATGATGTTAAAAGCCATGTTCTTCACTGTTGGAGAAGTGAATTATGAATATGGAACGGGAAAAGGATAGAAAGTTGTATTAGAATTAGATGTATCCAAATGAACTCATAATTTTTTACATATTTTAATTTTTAGATTGGTTTATCTCCCTCCTAGCTTTGTCTTTTGAGGCTAGAAGCAACGGCACCCAACAGCAATGAATATATCCAGAGTGCCAAATCTTAATTTCTAAATTGATTTCCCTGTTGAATGAAGCCACGGATCACTAGAAAAATAGGTAGGATCAAGTTAGGGAAAATATAAGATGACCCTGGAACATCTTGCTGTGCCAAAATGTAAGAAAGTACTCCAAAAGTGATGGAGACAAGTCAAAAGGGTAGAAGCCAATGTTAAGAAGTTTCTATTAGATAAAAGCTTCGGTAAATATTTAGAATATGGAAAGAAATAAAACGTACTTCAAATCATTCAATTTTTTAGTTATATCTATTATTAAAACCTTAAGTTAACAGTTTTCTTTTACTAAAGAAAATAAAAATAAACCCAAAACAGTTATTTTAATAAAAATTAAATATTTTAAGTTCTTAAGAAAAAGTATTCACCAGTAAAAAGACATGACTAATATATTTCATCTGCAAATAATAAGTGCCATTTTTTTGGAATGGCTGGGTATCAGAATGACTACATGTACTATTCAAAAATAAATAAAACATTTGAAAACTCTTCTAACTTCCATGACTAAGGTCTGCTAATGGAGATATCTCCCACTAAAATGTCCAAGCATTCTAAGGTATCCTGAACCTGCCTTCTCCACCTTAGTCATGTAATTTAAAAATAAATGGCAGAGAATTGCTTTCATGTTGAAAAGAAAAAGCGTTGAAGACAATCCTGGAGAAGGGCACTTAACAATATCAGCTCTAGATGAATTGATAAAAGAAAGCTTATGGGGGACTTCAAGATGGCTAACTAGAAGCACCAGACACTAACCTCCTCTATAAAGAAAAGCTTAATGAGTAGATAATCACACTTCAAATACAGCATCAAAGAGAGAATGCTGGAATTCAGCAGAGAAATGAGAGGCACTGAAGAAGAAGAAAGCAAGGCACACAGCCCAGCCAGAACGAGCTGGGAGTCCTATGGGGCTCCTCAGTGTGGGGAAAAGGTGAGTAAAAGATCCCCAGCATCCAGATTCTCCCTGTAGATACCTGCAATCCTAGCCATAGCACAGCCCCTTAACCCTGACAAGTTGAGACTGGTATAAACAAGCTTCTAAAGAGGAAGCTCACAATAGGTTCCACACACACCTGGAAACCGAAGCACCTGCAGCATGGCACGAATTTGAGAGCCCAGCCCCCACCAGTCTGCTTTCTGTTCTGGGGCCAAACAGTACCTGCATCTCAACATCCCTGGAGGCCCAATGACATCCCCTCATATCCACTGGGAGGGTTGTAGCACATGACCCCAGTTAGACCCAGCACAGCAGCAATATCCCCAGCACTCTAGATCACACAGCATCCAGTACACTGAAGAAAGGACAACGGAGAGCTCTGTGGATGCTGCCTTTAGGACAAAGGGAGCCAAAGTGCACACTCCCTAGAGCCCAAACCCACCTGCCTCAGGTCATTGCCACTGAGAGTAACCTTGCCCACCCACCACCCCCAGCAGCAAGGCCCCAGCACACTAGCACATGCCCTGAGGGCAGGCTCTCCCTGCCTGCTGCTGCAGCCAGGGACCAGGGCCTAAGAATCACCTGCCTGGGGCAGGTACCACAGACAGCAACCCTGCTACCCACAACAGTAGGACTGTGGTACATGTGCCTTGAGGACAGGCTCACCCCAGCCAATGCAGCCAATGCCATAGGGAATAGGGGAAGTGGAGACAAAGCATGTGCTCTGCAGAGATTGAGATGTATCTGCCTGAGATGGCTGCCACTGGCATCAATCTCCCTCACCACCACTGTCACGGCACCTTCCCCTTAGCAGAGCTGTTCATGTCCACATGCCCTGAGGACAGGCTCTCCCTGCCTACTACTGCTGCTGCAACCACCACCCAAGGACACTACCCAGGACATAGGGATCACCCAGCCCTGCCCAACACAGCCTGCATCTGTGCACAACATCAGAGGCCTTAAGGATAGTCTCACAAGGCCTGGCACCAGCAACCCCAGTGCTCTCTATCACAGTGCTCAGGGTCCTGTGGATTCCCCTGCACCATCAGTCACCTCAGGCACACGCACATAAAGAGACCAAACAGCCCCAGAATGCCTGCCGCACCCCAGCACACCATCTGAAGGCCTAGGAATTGCCCCCATCCCACCTACCACAGCCTATACCCATTTGGAACAACAGGGGGACCTGATGACAGCCCCAAAATGCCTGACACTGTCACCCCCCGAGTGCCCTACCACACCACCCTAGACCTGACAATGTCACCCCAACCAAGTGCCCTACCACACCATCCTACCACATAGCCTAGGGATTGCTGTGCCCCACTGGTCACTCCAAGCAGGAGTGTGTACTACCAGACAGCCTAACAACAGACCCAGAAAACCTATTGTCAGTGCCTAAGCATGCCGTCTAAAGGCCTGGGGGATCACCCTGCCCAGTCCACCACTGCTTGTATCTATCTACACCTTCTAGGGGCCGGAGGACAAGGTTGCTCAGCCTGCCACCACCACCAAACCTGGCACCCACCCATGTGCACCACCTGGGAGTCTGAAGACCAGGCTGCCCAGTGTGTCGCAGCCACCACTAACATCAGTCTGTGCTACCTGGAAGCCCAGGTGTTGCCCTGCTACTTATACTGCCATCACCAACACCATGCACAATGCTCGGGGGCCCAAGGACTGGCCCACCCACTCAACTCACCACTGCCACTACTGGCACCTGAAAAAGCCACCTGGAGGCCCAAATGTCAGCCTGTCTGAACCTACTAACACCAGTGCCCATGTATTGTGTGCAAGGGCCCAAGAACAGGGACGTTCAGCCCACCATTGCCACCACTGGGGCCAGAAGACTGGCCCACCTAGCATTGCTAAACCTAATAAATCCTCACCACAGCCTCCACTAACAAATTCACCTAAGCCTCTGAGGAAAACACAGACACCACTGACAGGGTTTAAAGCCAGAGAAGTCATATGGAGACTACACTACTACAAACATCCAGAATCATTGCTGAAGTGCCCTATCCAACCAACACCATAGATACATCTACAGGAAAAAGTATTCCTCTATGAAAGCCAATCCAAAAAACTGGAAGAAGTAACTGTTACACGAGTTGCACAGATAACAATATAAGAACACAAGAAACATGAAAAAGCAAGGAAAAGTGACACCTCCAAGGGAACACAATAATTCTCCATTACCAGATTCCAATGAAAAGAAAATATGAAATGTCTGAAAAACAATTCGAAATCATAACCTAAAAGAAGCTCAGTGATATACAAGAGAACACAGATAAACAATGCAAAGAAACCAGAAAAAACAATGTGGGATATGAATGAGAATTCACAAAAGATAAATAAATTATAAAAACAAACAAAATCTTAGAAGAATTCAATAAATGAAATAAAAAATACAATTGAAAGCTTCAACAAGAGACTAGATCAAGCACAAGAAAGAATTTCAGAACTTGAAGACAGGTCTTTCCAAACAGCCCAATTAGACAAAAAAAAAAAAAAAAAAGGAAAGAACAAAAAAGAATAAAGAAAGCCTATATAATGTATGGGACACCATAAAGCAACCAAATATTTGAATTTTGGATGTTCCAGGAGGTGAAGAGATCAATGGCATAGAAAACCTATTTAATACAATAATCGTTGAAAACTCCTCAAGTCTAACAGGAGACTTAGACATCCAGATACAAGAAGGTAGGAGATTCCCATATAGATACAACCCAAAAAGGTCTTTTTAGTGGCACATTATAGTCAGATTGTCAAAAGTCAAAGAGAAAATTCTAATAATAGCAAAAAAAAAAAAAAAAAAAAAAAGTCTAGTCACATATAAGACCACACCCATCAGACTTAACAGTGGATTCCTCACACAAGCCTTATAGGCCAGAAGAGAATGAAATGATATTGTCAAAGTGCTGAAAGGAAAAAAAAAAAAAATGCCACCCAAGACTAGTACACTCAGCAGTTATAATGAAGGAGAAATAAAGTCTTTCTCAGGCAAACAAAAGCAGGGAATTCATCACCACTAGGCCAGGCCTACAAGAAATGTTCAAAAGAGTCCTACACCTGGAGGCAAAAGAATGACAACTATGGGCTGGGTGCAGTGGCTCACGCCTATAATCCCAGCACTTTGGGAGGCCGAGGCAGGCAGAACACGAGATCAGGAGTTCGAGACCAGCCTGGCCAAAATGGTGAAACTCTGTCCCTACTAAAAATACAAAAATTAGCCAGGTGTGGTGGCAGGCGCCAGTAATCCCAGTTACTTGGGAGGCTGAGGCAGAAGAATCGCTTGAACCTGGGAGGCGGAGGTTGCGGTGAGCCAAAATCGCACCACTGCACTCCAGCCTGAGTGACAGAGTGAGACTCTGTCTCAAAAATAAAATGAAATAAAATAAATAACAACTATGAAAATACATGAAAATATAAAAACCACTAAAATGGCAAACACACAAAAAGACTCAAATGTTGCCACCACAGAAAACCACCAAACCACAATCATAAACAATGAAAAAGAAAGAAATAAAGGATCTATAAAGAACCGAAAAAGTCCTCACATATCAATAATAACCTTAAATGTAAAGAGATTAAAGTTTTTACTAAAAGATACAAACTGGCTTAGTGAATTGGAAAAAAAAAAACCCATAAGCCAACTGTATGCTGCCTCAAGAAACTCAACTTAACCAAGAAAGAGCAGGAGAAACTATACTATCAGATAAAACAGACTTTACATCAAAAACTGTAAAAAGAGACAAAGAAGGCCAATAACTAATGATAAAAAGATTATTTCAGCAAAAGGGTATAATAATTCTAAGTATATACGCATCCAACACCAGAACACCCAGATACATAAAGCAAGTATCAGATCTAAAAGGAGAAACACATTTCAATATAATAATAGTTGGGTACTTCAACACCCAACTATTAGCACTAGAATGATCATCTAGACAGAAAATCTACAAGGAAACACTGGATTTAAACTAACTTTAGATTGGGTGCAGTGGCTCAAGCCTGTAATTAATCTCAGCATTTTGGGTGGCCAAGGCAGGAGTATCACTTGAACCCAGGAATCTGAGACCAGCCTGGGCATTATAGCAAGATCCTTCTCTACTAAAAACAAAAAACAAAAAAACATTAGGCCAGGCACAGTGACTCATGCCTGTAATCCCAGCACTTTGGGAGGCTGAGGCTGGCGGATCATTTGAGTTCAGGAGTTTGGATCAGCCTGGCCAACATGGTGAAACCCTGACTCTACTAAAAATACAAAAATTAGCCAGGTAAGTGGCACATGCCTGTAAGCCCAGCTACTTATGAGGCAGAGGTGGGAGAATCACTTGAACCCCAGAGGCAGTGGTTGCAATGAGCCAAGATCACACCACTGCACTCAGTCTGGGTGACAGAGTGAGACCCTGTCTCAAAAAAAAAAAAAAAATTAGCTGGACATAGTGGTATGTGCTTGTGGTCCCAGTTACTTAGGAGGCTGAGGTGGCAGGACTGCTTGATCCCAGAAGGTTGAGGTTGCAGTGAGCAGTGATAGCACCACTGCACTGCAGCCTGGGCAAGAGAGTAAGACCCTGTTTTTGTTTTTAATTAATTAAACAAACTGCACATTAGATAAAATGCACCTAACAAACATTTGCACAACATTTCATCCAATAGTGGTAGAACACACATTCTTCTCATCAGTACATGGAACATCCTCCAGGAGAGATCAAATGTTAGGACACAAAACAAGTCTCAACAAATGTTTGAAAACTGAAATTATATCAAGTATCTTTTCTGACCACAGTGGAATAAAACTAGAAATCAGCAACAAGAGGAACTTTGGAAACTGTAAAAATACACAGAAATTAAACAACTTGCTCCTGAATGACTACTGGATCTATGAAGAAATTATGAAGGAAATAAAAAAATTTCTTGAAACAAATGAAAATAAGAATACAAAATACCAAAACCTGTGGGACACAGCAAAAACAGTGCTAAAAGGTAAGATTATAGAAATAAATGCCTACATCAAAAAGGGAGAGACTTTAACAAACTAATCATCTACCTCAGGGAACTAGACAAGCAAAAACAAACCAAACCTAAAATCAGTGGAAGGAAAGACAATAATGATCAGAGAAGAATTAAATGAAATAGAGATTTTTTAAAAAAACACAAAAGATCAATGAAATGAAAAGCTGGGTTTTTTTGTTTTTTGTTTTGTTTTGTTTGTTTGTTTGTTTTGAGACGGAGTCTCGCTCTGTCACCCAGGCTGGAGTGCAGTGGTGCAATCCTGGCTCACTGCAACCCCCACCTCCCTGGTTCAAGTGATTCTCCTGCCTCAGCCTCCTGAGTAGCTGGGATTACAGACACACGTCAAGGCGCCCAGCTAATTTTTGTATGTTTAGTAGAGATGAGCTTTCACCATGTTGGTCAGGCTCATCTGAACTCCTGACCTCGTGACCTGCCCGCCTTCGCCTCCCAAAGTGCTGGGATTACAGGCGTGAGCTTAAAAAATTCATCTTAACTTAAAAAAGATACAGAAAATTAGGCCGGGCGCGGTGGCTCAAGCCTGTAATCCCAGCACTTTGGGAGGCCGAGACGGGTGGATCACGAGGTCAGAAGATCGAGACCATCCTGGCGAACACGGTGAAACCCCGTCTCTACTAAAAAATACAAAAAACTAGCCGGGCGAGATGGCGGGCGCCTGTAGTCCCAGTTACTTGGGAGGCTGAGGCAGGAGAATGGCGTAAACCCGGGAGGCGGAGCTTGCAGTGAGCTAAGATCCGGCCACCGCACTCCAGCCCGGGTGACAGAGCGAGACTCCGTCTCAAAAAAAAAAAAAAAAAGATACAGAAAATTTATAAACTGTTAGCTAAACTAACCAAGAAAAAAGAGAGAAGACCCAAATAAACAAAATCAGAAAAGAAAAAGGAGATGTTACAACTGACATGACAGAAATGTAAAAGATCCTCAGAGACAATTATGAACATCTATATACTAGCAAACTGGTAAACCTAGAGGATATGGATAAATTCCTGGCCACATACAATCTACCAACATTGAACCAGAAATAAATAGAAAAAGACCAATAATGAGTAACAAGATTGAAAAAAGTCCCCCAACAACAACAAAAAAACAGGCCCGGGACTGGGTGGCTTCACTGCCAAATTTTACCAAACTCACAAAGAACTAATACCAATTCTCCTCAAACTATTCCAAAGAATAATCAGAGGAGGGAATTTTTCCTAATTCATTCTATGTGGCATTATCCTGACACTAAAACCAGATATGGAGACAACAAAAGAAGAAAACTACAAGCCGATATCCCTGGTGAACATAGACGTAAAAAATGCTTAACAAAATGCTAGCAAACTAAATCAAACAGCACATCAGAAAGATAATGTACCATGGTCAAGTGGGATTTTTTTCCCAGGGAGGCAAGAATGGTTCAGCATATGAAAATCAATAAACATGCTATGTCATATCAACAAAAAAAGCACTTGATAGAATTCAATATCCATTCATTATAAAAACTCTCAACAAACTAGGCACAGAAGGCACACATCTCCACATAATAAAGGCCGTAAATGACAAACCCATAGCTAACGTTATACTGGGGAAAAGCTCAAAGTCTTTCCTCTAAAAACTGGAACTAGACAAGGATGTCCACTTTTACCATTCCTATTCACCACAGTACTGGAAGACCCAGCAATCAGACAAGAGAAAAAATAAATGCATCCAAATTGAAAATAAAAGGAAGTCAAATTGTCCCTCTTTGCATATGGCATTATCTTATATTTAGAAAAACCTAAAGACTTCACCAAAATACTCTTTGATATGATAAACAAATTCAGTCAAGCTGCAAGATATAAAACCATACAAAATCAGTAGCACTTCTATACACCAACAACAAATTAGTTGAAAAATCAAGGAATCAATCCCATTTACAGTAGCCACAAAAATCTTAAAATACCTAGAAATAAACTTTGCCAAGGAGGTGAAAAACCTCTACAAGAAAAACTAATAGGCCAGACACAGTAGCTTACGCCTGTAATCCCAACACTTTGGGAGGCCAAGGTGGGTGGATCACTTGAAGTCAGGAGTTCGAGACCAGCCTGGCCAACGTGGTGAAACCTCGTCTCTACTAAAAATATGAAAAGGGACCAGGCATGGTGGCGCGCGCCTGTAATCCCAGCTACTTGGGAGGCTGAGGCAGGAGAATTGCTTGAACCCTGGAGGTGAGGTTGCAGTGTGCCGAGATGGTACCAAAGAACTCCAGCCTGGGTGACAGAGCAAGACTCTGTATTAAATAACAATAATAATAATGAAAATTTTTTTAAAAAAACTATAAAAGAAACTGAAGAGGACATAAACAAATGGAAAGACATCTCATGCGCAGGGGTTGGAAGGATACTGTTAAAATGACCATACTACTCAAAGTAATCTATAGATTTCAATACAATCTCTATCAAAATACCAATGACATTTCTCACAGAAAAAGAAAAAAAAAATGCTAAAATTCATATGGATCCAAAAAGCAGCCTGATAGCCAAAGTAATCCTAAGCAAAAAGAACAAAGGTGAAGGCATTGCACTACCTGACCTCAAAATATACTACAGAACCCAAAACAGCCTGGTACTGGTATAAAAACAGACACACAGACCATTGAGAACCCAGAAATAAATCCATACATTTACAGTGAACTCATTTTCTACAAAGGTGCCAAAAACATATATTTGAGAAACAATACCCTCTTCAATAAATGGAGCTAGGAAAACTAATTTCCTTGCAGAAAAAAAACTAGATCCTTATCTCTCACCATATACAATACAATCCAACTCAAAAGTGGATTAAAGACTATGAATGGAAACACTCTATGACACTGGTCTTGACAAAGACTTTATGGTGAAGACTCCCCAAAAGCACAGGCAACAGAACAGAAATAGGCCAATAGAACTGCATTAAACTACAAGTTTCTGCACAGCAAAGGAAACAATCGACAAAGAGACAACCCACAGAATGGGAGAATATATTGCAAACTATTCATCAAATATGGGATTAATATCCAGAATATATAAGAATATCTAGTAACAGCCAAAAAAATACAATCCTATTAAAAAGTGGGCAAAAGATATGAATAGACATTTCTCAAAGAAGCCATACAAATGTCCCACAGGTATATGAAAAAAATGCTCAACATCACTAATCATTAGGGAAATGCAAATCGAAACTACAATACACTATTACTCCAGTAAGAATAGCAATTATCAAAAAGATAAAAAATAACAGATTCTGTCAAGGATGGGAGGAAAAGGAAGTCTTATCCACTGTTGGAGGGAATGTAAATTAGTACAGCCAATATTAAAAACGACCATAAGATTCAAAAACTCCACTATTGGATATTTATCCAAAGGAAGGGAAATCAGTATATCAAAGGGATACTTGCACCTCCATGTTTATTACAGCACTATTCACAATAGCAAAGATATGGAGTCAACCTAAGTGTCCATCAACAGATGAACAGATAAAGAAAATGTGGAGGGGGAGAGAGAGAGAGAGAGAGATGCACATGCACACAATGGGATACTATTCAGCTACAAAAAATGAATAAAATCATGTCATCTGGAGCAACATGGATGGAATTGGAGGTCATTAAGTGACATAAACCAGATACAGAAACACAAACATCACATGTTATCACTCATATGTAAAAGGTTTACAAAAAAAACTCCTGGATGTAAAGACTAGAATGATAGTTACCAGAGGCAGAGAAGGGTGTGTGTGATGAAGAGAGGTTAAGGGATATAAAAATACAGTTACATAGGAAAAAAAATGTTCTAAACTTTGATAGCCAAATAGGGTGACTATAATTAAGAACAATATATTGTCTATTTAAAAATAGCTGTAAGAAAGGACTTGAAATGTTCCCAACACATAGAAATGATAAATGCTCAAGCTTATGGATGTCCTATATAACCTGACTTGATCATTACATATTCTATGCACATAACAAAATATTACATGTATGCCATAAATGAGTGCAAATATTATATATCAACAAAATAAATAAAAACCCTCCAACTTGAGGGGGACAAAAAGAAAGCTTAATAATGAAGTTTTAAGGTTATTACCATGAGCATTCATTTATTAATAACCTACTAAAACATTTTTTAGTTTAACTCAATACTGATTTGTTATACAACTTTGTTATACAAGAATATTACATTGGCTTAATAGTCACACATTTGTGGGTTCTAGGCCTAAGAACCCCATATGAATCTCAGGCAAAGGGTATGCCTAAGAATTTAAAGAGCAAAGGAAAATTCTGGCTGATGATAAATGAATTTTAGATGACATTATAACTACAGTTTTTAAAGTATATTTTATTTGCATGGTTTAAAGGTTGGAATAACTGCCTATCCTTTTCCTACTCTGCTAACCACCTAAACCAGAAGAACTAATGTCCCATTTTCCCAGACAAAATAACCAATAAATCCTACCAACTCCATCCAGACCAGTGATCTTCATATTTTAAAGAAGCAACAGAACTTGATTTGTAAAGGATTTCTTGTGGCAAATTCTAATACATAAAACAGACAAAACTGGAACTTCTCTGACTGAAGGGGAAGGTCCCCTATCCCTCACTCCCATACACCCCCGACTGCAGCCTGAGAGACTTGCACATAATCCCAAAACTGTAAAACATGCAAAATGTGACTCCAAGCAATAATTGACACAAACATTATGGGGTGATCAGAAAATGTTTTTTAGATACATAAAGAAAAAAAGACATACAGAAATTGAAATATGAATAGTGATTATATTTGAGTAATAAAATTATGAATGGTTCTTTGAAATTTTTCAATATTTTCTATAGTACAAAATGAATTATTGTTAGATATCCATTAAACATTATTTATAAAAGGTAAAATGAAAAACCTTTAGCCAGACTAACTAGGAAAAAAGGAGCAGACCCAAATGAATAAAAACCGATAAAAAAGGAAACAAGATAGCAGATACTGCAGAAATTCAAAGGTTAATTAGAGGCTACTACAAGCAACTATATGCCAATAAATTGCAAAACCTAGAAGAAATGGAGATATATATATATCATATATATCCAGACATATATAACTGACCAAGATTGAACCATGAAGAAATCCAAAACCTGAACACACAATAACAAGTAATGAGATCTAAGCTGTAATAAAAAGTCTCCCAACCAAGAAAAGCCCAGGATCTGATGACTTCATCGCCAAATATTACCAAACATTTAAAGAAGACTACTACTCCTACTCAAATTATTCCAAAAAATAGAGGAGAAATGAATACCTCCAAACTCATTATACAAGGCAAGTACTACCTTGCTTGATACTAAAACCAGACATCACATAAAAACACACACACACACACACACACACACACACACACTCACTTCAGCCTGGGTAACAGAGCAAGACTCTGACGAAGGGAGGGAGGGAGGAAGAAAGAAAAGGGAAAAAAAAAGAAAAGAAAATTACAGGCCAATATCCCTATAAACAATGATGTAAAAGTCCTCAACAAAATACTAGCAAACCGAATTCAGCAATTCATTAAAAAGATCATCATTACCAAGTAGGATTTATCCCAGGGATGCCAGGATGGTTCAACATATGCAAATCAATCAATGTGATACACCATATCAACAGAATCAAGGACAAAAACCATATAGTCATTTCAATTGATGCTGAAAAATCATTTGATAAAATTCAACATCCCTTCATAATAAAAACCCTTAAAAAAATGAGTATAGAAGAAACATAACACAATAAAAGCCATATATGACAGACCCACAGCTAATATACTGAATGTGGGAAAACTGAAAGCCTTTGCTCTAAGATTCAGAACAAGACAAGGATGCTCATTTTTTTGCCACTGTTATTCAACACAGTACTAGAAGTTCTAGCAAGAACAATCAGACAAGAGAAAAATATAAAGGGCATCCAAACTGTAAAGGAAGAAGTCAAATTATTCTTGTTTGCAGAGTATATAATCTTATATTTGGAAAAACCTAAACACTCCACAAAAAAAATGATTAGAACTGATAAGCTCAGTGAGGTTGTAATATACAAAAATCAGTAGCGTTTCTATATGCAAATAGCAAACAATCTTAAAAAGAAATCAAGAAAGTAACTCATTTATAACTGCTACAAAAGAAATACCTAGAAATAAATTTAACCAATAAAGTAAAAGATTTTGGCCAGGTGTGGTGGCTCACACCTGTAATACCAGCACTTTGGGAGGCCGAGGCAGGCAGATCACAAGGTCAGGAGTTCGAGGCCAGCCTGGACAACATGGTGAAACCCCGTCTCTACTAAAAATACAAAAAATAATTAACCGGGCATGGTGGCACATGTCTGTAATCCCAGCTACTCAGGAGGCTGAGGCAGGAGAATTGCTTGAACCTGGGAGGCTGAGGTTGCAGTGAGCCAAGATCACACCACTGCACTCCAGCCTGGGCAACAGAATGAGACTCCATCTCAAAAGAAAAAAAAAAAAAAGTGAAAGATTTCTACAATGAAAACTATAAAACACTGATGGAAAAAAAAAAAACTGAAAAGGACACCAAAAAGATGAAAAGATATTCCATGTTCTTGGATAGGAAGAATCAATATTGTTAAAACGTTCATTCTACCTAAAGCAAACTACAGATTCAATGCAATTGTTATCAAAGTATCAACGGCCAGGTGCAGTGGCTCACGTCTGCAATCCCAGCACTTCGGGAGGCTGAGGTGGGTGGATCACCTGAGGTCAGGAGTTCGAGACCAGCCTGGTCAATATGGAGAAACCCCCGTCTCTACTAAAAATACAAAAATTAGCTGAGTGTGGTGGTGCATGCCTGTAATCCCAGCTACTTGGAAGACTGAAGCATGAAAACGGCTTGAACCCAGGAGGCAGAAGTTGCACTGAGCCAAGATGACACCGCTGCACTCCAACTTGGATGACAGGGAGAGACTGTCTCAAAAAAGAAAAAAATCAACAATTCTTCTATTTCTTCAACATTTCTATTTCTTCACAGAAATAGAAAGAACTATACTAAATTTTATATGGAATGACAAAAGATCCAGAATAGCCAACACTATCCTAAGCAAAATGTAGAAAACTGGAAGAATCACATTACCTGACTTCAAATTATACTATAGAGCTATAGTAACCATAACAGCATGATACTGACATAAAAACAGACACATAGACCAATGAAACAGAATAGAGAACTCAGAAATAAATCCATACATCCACGGTGAACTCATTTTCAACAAGGGTGCCGAGAGCATACATTGGGGAAACAACAGTTCTTCAATAAATGGTGTTGGGAAAACTGGTATCGATATGCAGAAGAATGAAACCAGACCCCTATCTTTTGGAATATACAAAAATCAAATCAAAATGGATTAAAGACTTAGGTCTAAGACCTAAAACTATGAAACTACTAAAAGAAAACATTGGGGAAACTCTCTAAGACATTGGTCTGGGCAAAGATTTTTTGAGTGATACCCTACAAGCACAGACAACCAAAGCAAAAATAGACAAATGGGATCATATCAAGTTAAAAAGCTTTTGCACAGCAAAGGAAACAATGAACAAAGTAAAGAGACAACCCACTGAACGGGAGAAGATATTTGCAAACTACTCATTTGACAAGGGATTAATAACCAGAATATATAAGGAGCTCAAACAACTCTATAGAAAAAGAAATCTAAAAATCCAGTTTTTAAAAGGGCAATATATTTGAGTAGACATTTCTCAAAAGAAGACATACGAATGGCAAACAGGTATATGAAAAGGTGCTCAACATCATAGATCATCAGAGAAATGCAAATCAAAACTACAATAAGGCCAGGCACAGTGGCTCATGCCTGTAATCGCAGCACTCTGGGAGGCCGAGGCGGGGGGATCATATGAGGTCAGGAGTTCGAAGCCAGCCTGGCCAACATGGTGAAACCCTGTCTCTACTAAAAATACAAAAAGTAATTAGCCAGGCATGGTGGCGGGCACCTGTAATCCTGGAAACTCAGGGGGCTGAGGCAGGAGAATCACTTGAACCCAGGAGGCAGAGGTTCCAAACTCACACCACTGCACTCCAGGCCTGGGCAACAGAGTGAGACTCTGTCTCAAAAAAAAAAAAAAAAAAAACCTACAATGATATATCATCTCACACCAGTTAAAAAAGTTTTTATTCAAAAGACGGAATAACAAATGCTGGCAAGAATGTGAAGAAAAGGTAACCCTCGTACACTGTTGTTAGGAACGTAAATTAGTACAATCACTATGGAGAACAGTATGGCAGTTCCTCAAAAAACTACAGATAGAACTACCATATGATCCAGCAATCCCACACTAGGTATACACTCAAAAGAAAAGAAATCAGTATATTGAAGAGATATCTGCACTCCCATATTTACTGCAGCACTATTCACAATAGCCAAGATTTGGAAGCAACCTAAGTGTCCATCCACAGAAAAATGGATAAAGAAAATGTGGTAAATATAGACAATGGAGAACTAGTCAGCCATAAAAAAGAATGAAATCCTGTCATTTGCAACAATATGGACAGAACTGAAGGTCATTATGTTAAGTGAAATAAGCCAGGCAAATAAAGACAAATTTCTCAGGTACTCACTCATATAAAAATTAAAACAACTGAACTCACAAAGATGTAAAGTAGAATGATAGCTACCAGAGGCTGGGAAAGGCAGTGGGGGGATGGGGGAGTGGAGATGGTTTCTTTTTTTTTTTTTTTTTTGTTTTTTAAGACGGGGTCTTGCTGTTGTCTCCCAGGCTGGAGTGCAATAGCGTGATTTCAGCTCACCGCAACCTCTGCATCCCAGGTTCGAGCGATTCTCCTGCCTCAGCCTCCCTCCCGAGTAGCTGGAATTACAGGCACCCGCCACCACACCCAGCTAATTTTTGTATTTTTAGTAGAGATGGGGTTTCACCATGTTGGCCAGGCTGGTCTTGAACTCCTGACCTCAGGTGATTCACCCGCCTTGGCCTCCCAAAGTGCTAGGATTACAGGTGTGAGCCACCGCGCCTGGCCGGGGATGGTTTCCATAGGTAGAAAATATAGTTAGATGGAATGAATAAGATATAGTATTTGATGGTGCAACAGGGTGACAACATTCAATGGTAATTTACTGTACACTTCAAAATACCTTAGAGTATAATTGGGTTTTTAGTAACACAAAGGATAAATGCTTGATGTGATGGATAACCCATTTACCCTGATGTGATTATTATGCATTGCATGCCTGTGTCAAAATAACTGATGGGCTAGGCATGGTGGCTCACACCTACAATCCCAGCACTTTGGGAGGCCAAGGTAGGAGGATAGCTTGAACCCAGGAGTTCGAGACCAGCACGGGCAACATATTGAGACGTCGCCTCCATGCATACACAAAATTTTTTTTTTAATTCGTTTGGAATGATGGTGCATACCAATGTCCCAGCTACTCGGGAGGCTAAGGTGGGAGAACAGCTTGAGCATAGGAGGAGCAGGACACTGCACTGTAGCCTGGGCAAAAGGGCAAGCCCCTGTCTCAAAAGACAACACTTCATGTACACCATAAATATATACACCTACTGGGCTGGGCACAGTGGTTCATGCCTGTAATCCTAGCACTTCGGGAGACTGAGGTGGGCAGATCATGAGGTCAGAAGTTTAAGACCAGCCTGACCAACATGGTGAAACCCCATCTCTACTAAAAACACAAAACTTAGCCGGGCATGGTGAAGTGCACCTGTAATCACCAGCTACTCAGGAGGCTGAGGCAGGAGAATAGCTTGCACCCGGGAAGCAGAGGTTGCAGTGAGCTGAGATCGCACCACTGCACTCCAGCCTGGGTGACAGACTGAGACTCCATCTCAAAAAAACAAAAACAAACAAACAAACAACAACAACAAAACCCACAAAAATTAAAAACAAAAAATTGTTTAAGGTATGAGTGTAAATACTTGCCCTATAATGCACTGGGTCATAGACCAGTATGTATTTCTATACCCCTACAAGTACTCTTTTTTACAAAATTTATTATTATACAGTAGCATAATATATAGTTTTGTTGTTTTAATTGTGGATGCCTATTTTGGTTTCAGATTTCTTACCATGTCAATATACCAGGTCCATCTCATTCTTTTTCAAGCACAACATGTATATATTAAGTATATTAACCCTGTATTACTTTTCCCTGTAGTCTGCCTTTTAATTTTGATAACTTCTATGCTTGGACAGTTATCTTCCTTAAACTAGACAGCAGATAAACATTTATCTAAAATTTCATATAGTTTTCTTACGTTGTTTTTCATGTATTGATATTATTTTGTTGCAGAGGATAGGTAAAGTATCTTTTTTTCACTCTTATTTTAGGTTCCAGAGTATATGTGCAGGTTTGTCATACAGGTAAATTGCATGTCACAAGGCTTTGGCATACAGATTATTTCATCGCCCAGGTAAACAGCATAGTACCAAATAGTATGGCATATATACACCATGGAACACTATGCAGCCATGAAGAAAGAATGAGACCACGTCCTCCACAGTAACATGGATGTATCCTAAGGACATTATCCTATACAAACTAACACAGTAACAGAAAACCAAATACTGCATGTTCTCACCTATAAGTGGGTATAAGTGGAACCTGTAAGTATTCTTTCAAAATACATACATATAGGCCAGGCGCGGTGGCTCACGCCTGTAATCCCAACACTTTGGGAGGCTGAGACAGGCGGATCACAAGGTCAAGAGATCGAGACCATCCTAGCCAACATGGTGAAACCCCACCTCTACTAAAATACAAAAAATTAGCCAGGCGTGGTGGTGTTTTATTGTACATTTCAATAAAAGTAGTCCCAGCTACTTGGGAGGCTGTAGTCCCACCTACTTGGGAGGCTGAGGCAGGGGAATCACTTGAACCCAGGAGGCAGAGGTTGCAGTGAGCCGAGATTACACCACTGCACTCCAGCCTGGTGACAGAACTAGATACTTTCTCAAAAAAAAAATATATATATATATACATAATTTCATATATATATACATAAACATATAAAATGATATAAAGAATACAGATACAAATTTAATAATATAACAATTTAACAATATAATTAGGAGGGCCTGTTTATATATGAAGTATATTTTATCATGATAGATTAGATATAGTATTAATAAATTGCTTCCTTTAACACCCTATTCACTGAATTTTCCAGTAAACCACGATTACTAATTACTCCTGGAATCAGAAAAGAGGTTAAAAAGATTTTATAACAGTATCCTATGAAATGCACTACTTTCAAGTAATAGTAGTTGAATTACCAAAACCCATCATTCAAGCCAATGACTACAATTAAGATATCAGTAACACTTCCTAGACAAATAAACAGTCAATTAATTATATTTACATCTGAGAAATGGAGAAAGTACACATAAGCCATGATTTCAAAATCAAAAGAGAGAATATTTGGCAAGGAGGGGTGAGTTATAGCAGTTTTTTGTATGCTGGTAATTAATTTTAATTTCCTACATTTTTATGTAGATTTCTGCTATTCTTGTCCTACTTTTCTAGTCATCTTTCTATATTGATGACTACATAAGTCTAAGAATGCCAAAAGAGACAGACACAGAACCAGTCGGATTCCTTTCTTCTTGAAGCTTCTGCACAGCAAAAGACACTTTAACAGACAACGTAGAGAATGGGAGAAAATTTTTATAAACAATGCATGTGACAAAGATCTAATGTCCAACACCGATAAGGAACTTAAACAAATTTACAAGAAAAAAAAAATCTCATTAGAAAGTGGGCAAAGAACATAAAGAGACACTTAAAAAGAAGACATACATGCAGCCAACAAGCATATGAAAAAAAGCTCAATATCACTGATCATTAGAGAAATGCAAATCAAAACCACAATAGCATACCATCTCACACCAGTCAGAATGGTTATTATTAAAAAGTCAAGGCCGGGCATGGTGGCTCACGCCTGTAACCCCGGCACTTTAGGAGGCCAACACAGGCAGATCACATGAGGTCAGGAATTCGAGACCAGCCTGGACAACCTGGCAAAACCCCGTCTCTACTAAAAACACAAAAATTAGCCAAGCGTGGTGGCGGGCACCTGTAATCCCAGCTACTCAGGATGCTGAGACAGGAGAATCGCTTGAACCCGGGAGGCGGAGGTTGTACTGAGCCGAGATCATGCCACTGCACTCTCCAGCTGGGGTGACAGAGCTGGACTCTGTCTCAAAAAAAAAAAAAAAAATTATATTTGAACTTTGTTTGAATCGCTAACACATACTGGGCATTCAATAACAAAAGAAAGGACATGAGATTGTGATCCTTATTAGGGTTTGAGAGGCACTTCACTAGGGTTCAACATAGAGCAGTCTGAAACATACTATAATAATTTGATCCAATGGTTCATCTACAGCACCTAAAAATATTCCAGCAGATTCTCATTATTCAGTGTAGTTACGGTCTATAAAGTTCCATGAACACTGAATTAGTAAATAAAAAGTTAGGTTTCAGCAAGCCACTGGTCACATTTTTGTAAACTTACCAACACCTAATTTTGTTGTATGTGTGCTTATTTAATATATATTGCTGGCTAGGCGCAGTGGCTAACGCCTATAATCCCAGCACTTTGGGAAGCCACAGCAGGTGGATCATTTGAGGTCAGGAGCTTGAGACCAGCCTGGCCAACATGGTGAAACCCCGTCTCTACTAAAAATACAAAAAAAAAGAAAACAAATTAGCCAGTCATGGTGGCACATGCCTGTAGTCTTAGCTACTCAGGAGGCTAAGGCAGGAGAATCATTTGAACTCAGGAGGCAGAGGTTGCAGTGAGACAAGACTGCACCACTGCACTCCAGCCTGAGCAAGAGTGAGACTCTATCTCCAAAAAAAAAAAAAAAAATTTAAATAAATAAATAAATAATACATATTGTTGATTCATTAACATTGAACTCACACCCAATGGCACTACAGCATTCACGCCTGAATGAAGTTTATTTAATGCATGTATTTTCTCTGTAAGGCACATCACAGACTTCTCGGACTTATGAATGCTAAGCAGCACTTCAGCACTATGCGTGGGGGCTAATTTAAATCGCAAAACAACCAACAAACTGTACAAAAATAGGAAAAGCATGGCATTAAATAGACAACAAAAAGGATACCTGGCTATTGTATGAGAGCTGAAAAAGAAGGCAGAATATCACCCTGTTCAAACTCAAATTCTTTGTCACTCTGTGCAAGCACATGGCTATGAAAGTGCTATGAGTACTGATTTGGGGATTACAAAAAATAGTAGGTCAGTTCACAAATACAAAAGCTGCAAACAAAGAGGATCGACTGTATTTTCATAGACAATCTAATCTCACAGAAGATTTCAATTCAGACAAAAATCATGAGAATTACTGTATTAGAAAAGGGCACTAGATGGGGGAAAAGAATAAAAATCAGAATCAAAGGCTCAAAATTCTGCATCAACCATATCCAGTTACACTTTAATATGTTTGTGACAGACTACATTATTGTTCCCAAACCATCACCCCTCCCTATATCTACAACCTTTCCCCAAGACAATGCAGTTCCTCCTGCTAGAGATCAGGTATATTTATCTATACTATCAATGTTAGCCATGGACAAGGTATGTGTTTTGGCTGACTGAATGTTAGTGGACATGATATAAGCAATGGCTTAAAATGTACTTCCTGAACTGGAGTTTCCTTGTGATTCTATCACTGTGACAAAAACACATCCTCATGTAGTCCACTGATCCAAGGGGGAACAAACACACAGAAAACATACCTAGACTCTATCTGTAGCCTGGAGCCTCATCAAGCCAAGAACAGTCAACTCACAGAAATGTTAGCAAAAATAAATGTTTTTCGTACCTTAAGTTTTATAAAATTATTGACCTATAGTTAAATGATATATAATATACATTAATTTTAAAATATCATTATCCCATTAAAAATATTTACATTAAAAACTGAGATCACTTTCTTTCCTTTTTTTTTCTGAAATTAAGACACAGGGTGTCTCAAGTGTTGCCCAAGCTGGAGTTCAGTGGCTAGTGGCTATTCACAAGCACGATCATCGCACACTACAACCTCAAACTCCTGGGATCAAGCAATCCTCCTGCCTCAGCTTTCCAAGTAGCTGGAACTACAGATGTGTACCACAGCATGTCAGCTGTCTCTCCCCTTCTTGACCTAAAGCCTAGCACAAAAATTAACTGAAGAGAATGTTTCCAAAGATGCCTGAATCAGTATTTCCCATCCTATATAATTTCTGTTTGATTTTGCCATTCACCCATAAAATGGCGGGATCTACCTCCCCTCCCTGCAAATTTGAGCTGGCCCTCTGATCCTAAGATTTGAAGCCAGATATTAAGCTACTTAATTAATTTTCATGTTTGTCCTCCATGCAACCTAGCAATCAAGTAAGAAGTCAAAACCTACTGATACGGTTTGGATGTGTCCCCACCCAAATCTCACCTTGCATTGCAATAATTCCCATGTATCAAGGGCAGGGCCAGGTGCAGATAAATGAATCATGGGGATGGTTCCCCCCATACTGTTCTCGTGGTAGTGAATAAGTCTCATGAGATCTGATGGTTTTATAAATGGGAGTTCCCCTGCACGTGCTCTCTCTTGCCTGCTGCTATGTGAGACATGATTTTGTACCTCCTCGCCTTCCACCATAATTGTGAGGCCTCCCCAGCCATGCAGAACTGTGAGTCAATTCAACCTCTTTCCTTTATAAATTACCCAGTCTCAGATATGTCTTTATCTGCAGTGTGAGAACAGACTAATACAATAAATTGGTACCAGTAGAGTGGGGTGCTGCTGTAAAGATACCCGAAAATGTGGAAGCAACTTTGCAACTGGGTAACAAGGAGAGGCTGGAACAGTTTGGAAGGCTCAGAAGAGGACAGGAAAATGTGGGAAAGTTTAGAACTTCCTAGAGAATTGTTGAATGGCTTTGACCAAAATGTTAACAGTGATACAGACAAGGAGGTCCAGGCTGAGGTGGTCTCAGATGGAGATGAGGAATTTGTTGGGAAATGGAGTAAAGTCACTCTCACTATGCAAAGACACTGGAGGCATTGTGCCCCTGTATTAGAAAAGGGCACAAGATGGGGGAAAAGAATGAAAATCAGAATTTTTTTCTAGAGTTCCCTAGAGATCTGTGGAACTTTGAACTTGAGAGAGATGATTTAAGGTATCTGGCAGAAGAAATTTCTAAACTGCAAAGCATTCAAGAAGAAGCACAGAATAGTTCAGAAAATTTGTAGCCTGATGATGCAACAGAAAAGAAAAACCTATTTTCTGAGGAGATTGGGTTGTAGAAATTTGCCTAAGTAATGAGGAGCCAAATGTTAATCACCAAGACAATGGGGCAAACGTCTCCAGGGCATGTTAGAGATCTTCACAACAGACCCTCCCATCACAGGCCTGGAGGCCTAGAAGGAAAAAATAGTTTTGTGGGTCCAGGATCCCCTGCTGTGTACAGCCTAAGAACTTGGTGCCCTGCATCCCAGCTGCTCCTGCCATAGGTAAAAGGGGCCCTTGTACACCTCAGGCCATGGCTTCAGAGGGTGCAAGTCTCAAGACTTGGCAGGTTCCAGGTGGTGTAGAGCCTGAAGATGCACAGAAGTCAAGAATTAAGGTTTGGGAACCTCCGCCTAGATTTCAGAAGACGTATGGAGACGTCTGGAAATCCAGGTAGAAGTTTGCTGCAGGGGCGAGGCCCTCATGGAGAACCTCTGGTAAGACGGTGTCGAAGGGAAATATGGGGTTGGAGCCCTCACACAGAGTCCCCACTGGGGTACTGCCAAGTAGAGCTCTGAGACAAGGGCTGCCATCCTCCAGACCCCAGAATGGTAGATCCACTGACAGCTTGCACTGTGTGCCTGGAAAAGCTGCAGACACTCGATGCAGTCTGAAAGGGGGCTGTACCCTGCAAAGCCACAGGGGCTGGGCTGCCCAAGACCATGGGAACCCACTTCTTGCATCACCCAGATGTGACACATAGAGTCAAAGGAGGTCATTTTGGAGCTTTAAGATTTGCCTGCTGGATTTTGGACTTGCATGGGGCCTGCAGCCCTTTTGCTTTGGCTACTTTCACCCATTTGGAATGGGTGTATTTACCCAGTGCTTGTATTCCTGTGTATCTAGAAAGTAACTAACTTGCTTTTGATTTTACAGGCTCATAGGTGGGAAGGACTTGCCTTGTCTCAGATGAGACTTTGGACTATGGACTTTCGAGTTAATGCTGAAAGAAGAGTTTGGGGGACTTTGGGGAAGGCATGGTTGGTTTTGAAATGTGAGGACATGAGATTTGGGAGGGGCCAGAGCAGAATGATATGGTTTGGTTGTGTTCCCACCCAAATCTCATCTTGAATTGTAATAATTCCCATGTGTCAAGGGCGGGGCCAGGTGGAGATAATTGAATCATGGAGGCAGTTTCTCCCATGCTATTCTCATGGTAGTGAATAAGTCTCATGAGATCTGATAGTTTTATAAATGGGAGTTCCCCTGCAAGTGCTCTCTCCTGCCTGCCACCATGTAAGATACGACTTCGCACCTCCTCGCCTTCCTCCATGATCGTGAGGCCTCTCCAGCCATGTAGAACTGTGAGTCAATTAACCTCTTTCCTTTATAAATTATCCAGTATCAAACAGGTCATTATTAGCAGCATGAGAACAGAATAATACACCTACTAAGACACTGTAAAAAGACCCAAACTAGACATGTGGCAAGAGAAAAAGAGAGAGAGAGAGAGAGAGCGAGCCAGCAAGAAGGGAAGGGGTGGGTAGAAGTAAGGAAGAGGCAAAGACAGAGAGAGATGCCATGGAGCAGGACATCGACTGCAAACCATCTGGGCCCATTTTGTATCTTATAGCCATCCTAGTGCTCCAGCTGATACTGTATGAAGCAGAACTTCCCAGCCAATCCACACAATTGTGAGAACAAATAAATTGCTATTGTTTTATGACACTAACTTTTGGGGTGAATTATTACATGATAACTCAAATAGTTGTTAATAAATGTGTGCTGAATTAATTTAATTCATTAAAATATTCTGTTTAATGCTTACCTTGGTGTTGGCCATGTCCACAATATACTGGTCTCCTTTTATACATTCCATTACCTCAAAACCATCTCTGTCAATCACCTTGGCCTGAGAGCTTCCAGATACAACAAGAATCATGTCTCCTGTGTTACTATACTGTAATGACTTGATCTGGTGGCTGCACAAAAAGAAAAGGAAAATTGGTAAGATACTGAGCACAATGTTTATAATTTTACTACAGTAAGTATTGCCAGAAAAAAAATGTTACACAAATGCACAAATTGATAATTTCACAAAATCAGGAACATCAACCTCAAATGCATTCTAAATACCCACTGGCAGCCGAGCGAGGTGGCTCACGCCTATAATCCCAACACTTTGGGAGGCTGAGGCAGATGGATCACCTGAGGTCAGGAGTTCAAAACCAGCCTGGCCAACATGGTGAAACCCTGTCTCTAACAAAAATACAAAAAATTAGCCGGGCATGGTAGCAGGTGCCTGTAATCCCAGCTACTTGGGAGGTAAAGCCAGGAGAATTGCTTGAACCTGGGAGGCAGAAGTTGCAGTGAGCTGAGATTGCATCACTGCACTCCAGCCTGGGCAACAAGAGCAAAACTCTGTCACACACACACACACAAAAAAAAAACCACAACCAACCACTGACTATTCTGGTAGTTCTCTCTTCCCACTCTCCACTGCAATCTATTAAAAATCTCTCTAATTACCTTGTATCTCCAACCCAACCAACTCTCCCTCTTTCAGCTGTTGAATCTTCTGGCTCTTTCTCAGAAGAAACAAGAACTGCCTCAACTTCCTCTCATTATCCTTATAAACTTATCTTTACTTGAACTTTCTTCCTCCTCCTCTTTCATTACAATGGTAGAAATGAACCTCTTCCAGCCCATGGCAAATCATCCTTATATCCTGGATCTCATCTCTCTCAGTCTCCTCAGGAACTTCTACCGACTATCTTCTCTCTCTCCTCCCCTTCACAGCTAAGCTGTTTGAACAAGTTTTCAAGCCTCCTCATCTCCTCCTTTAATTCTCTAGCATACAATATCTTTCCACCCTCACCACTCCACTAAAACTCATGTGGCCAATTGTGGCTGTAGTGAAAACAGTGGTGTGCTACCCAGAACTCCCCTTTCAGAAGTGAAGTGCTCATTCTCCTAGCTTCTGGGATTTTGCCTACTGATGGCTAATAGCGGAACCCTCAGGAATTTCCCTGAGTTGCAATTCCCTTACTAAAGGTTACACTATTATACCACCCCAAAACAGCCCACATTCAATGACTGACCAATATACAGTAGAACAGTCTATTCCTGGAATATCTCAGATGGGTTATTCTACCTTCAGATCTCCCTGTGGAACAGTTGTTGCTGCTATGGCAACTACATGGCAATTCAATTTCCCCATCTTCCTAATGCTGTTTCCCTTGTACCCTCTCTCACGGGGATTGATCCCAGAAACACTCCCCAATATAAACTTCTGTCATGCAAACACAGACATTTCAAAGTGTGTTTTTGGGAAACCTGACCTGGGAGAGTTGATACCAAAAGTGGTCCTGTGAAGTTTTGACTCCCAATGAGAATTTGATGCTGTATCAATCAAAAACCGGCTAGCAATGAGAAACCCATTACTGGTGGCACATAGTCCCTAACATGCCACAGCAGGGCAACCACAATTGCTGAAACTTTTGTTGGTGAAAGAGAAGCCACGGCAGGTGCAATATTTCAGGCATTTGTGAAGTACACAGAAGTAATTAAAAGGACTAGGAATTGGATAGCTGTTGCTAGGAGCAGTCAATGCAACGGAGAAAAACAATGAAAGGGTGAGAATGATAAATCACCAATTAAAGACTATAATGTGAAATCCAGAGAGTCTCTTTGGCAGCATATAAAGACGGGGTTATTGGTCTCTGTCAGATAAGCGGTATGCAGTCATTGATCTCATGAAGCATTTTTTCTGCCCCTATTAAGGAGGACTAAGAGCAGCTGACAGTCACATCCAACTAACAACAGCATACATTTACATGCATGAATCAAGGCTATTATTAATTTTCCAGCCTTTAGAGTCCCAAGGCATATGAACAATCCAAAGAAATTCATGTTGATCCATGGTCTAAATATCACATTAATTCAATCAGGTGAGCAAGAAGGAGCACACACACTGGTAAGATACAACCTTCCCAGAAAATGAGAGATAAACCCTATAAAAGAACAGGAGATTGAGACAAGGAGATGAGGAGAAGATGCATGTAGATAGATATATGAAAGGGGACAAGTATGAAGCTTTTTGGGTCACAAGTTAATCCCAGAAAGCATCAACCTCAAAAAAGGCAATGAATAACCATGCAAAGTGACTTGGTCAGTTTGGCTGACATCATCCACCCCACTGTTAATAGGCTTGTAAATGAAATCGTCATGGTGGCATCAACAGAAGTTATAGATGAGCCCAACAGCAACTCTTAACTTGACCTAACTGTTGTTGCTGCTGAAGATCCAACCTGCCAACTATGGTGAGCCTTTCCTCACAAAATCAATACTAAGCTAATAAACAAGTAAAATATATTATATGAAAAAATGGTAGTAAGTATGTGGGGGAAATAAACCTAGGAAGGTAAGAGGACAGGGATAAATATTTTAAATAAGGAGGTCAAGAAATAAGTGAGTAGCTAGAATTACAGAATCACTTAAAATAAAGGCAAAATAAAGATGTTTTCAGAAAAACTAAAACTAACAGAATTTGTCAACAGTTGACTTGCTTTAAAAGAGATATTACACAGAATTCTCCAGGTAGAAAGAAAATGATCCCCAATAAAAAAGTACAGAGTATGGCACAAAGAATAACAGAAAGGGAGAATATACAAGTAAATGAACAAATAAGTTATGAATACTGACTGCATGAAATAACAATACCATCTGAACGGTTTAAAATGCATATACCAATATGTAAAAGTAAAGAGGACCCTTGAACAACACAGGTTTGTACTGCACGGGTCCACTTCTACACCGATTTTTCTCAACCACATACAGATCAAAAATACAGTATTCTGCCAGGAACAGTGGCTCGTGCTCATAATCCCAGTTATGCAATGAGCTATGATCACATCACTACACTCCAGCCTACGTAACAGAGCAATCTCTAAAAAAAAGAAGAAAAGGCGGGGCACAGTGACTCATGCCACAGTTTGGGAGGCCGAGGTAGGTGGATCACGAGGTCGAAATCAATACAATCCTGACTAACGTGGTGAAACCCCGTCTCTACTAAAAATACAAAAAATTAGCCAGGTGTGCTGGCATGCACCTGTAGTCCCAGCTACTTGGGAGGCTGAGGCAGGAGAATTGCTTGATCCTGGGAGGCAGAGGTCGCAATGAGTCAAGATTGCTCCACTGCACTCCAGCCTGGCTGACAGAGCGAGATTCCGTCTCAGAAAAAAAAAAAAAAAAAAAAGAAGACGAAGAAAAAAGAAACAATAAAACATCGTATATAGTATTCACTATAGTATTCACAGGATGCAAAACTTGCATATACAAAAGGCTGGCTTTTCCCACAGGTGGATTCCTCAGGACCAACTGCAGGACTTGGGTATACACAAATTTGAATACTGACAGGGATCCTTGCCTACACCAAGGGGACAACTATATGTGAGAACAGCAGCAAAACGGCAGGAGGGAGTAAATGCAGTTACGTGTAGTTAATAATCCAAAGCCTTTGTATTGACTGGGAAGTACTAATTTTAACAGACTTTGTTAAGTTGTAATCTTTAGGCTAACGACTAAAAGAATAGTAAAAGACAATAAACTAACAAACTGACAGAGAAGAGAAAACATAATATTAAAAATTAATGCAGACCGGGCACGGTAGCTCATATTGTAATCCCAGCACTTTGGGAGGCTGAGGTAGGCGGATCACCTGAGGTCAGGAATTTGAGACCAGCCTGACAAACATGGAGAAACCCCATCTTCACTAAAAAAGCAAAAAAAACTAGCTGGGCGTGGTGGCGCATGCCTGTAATCCCAGCTACTCGGGAGGCTGAGGCAGGAGAATCGCTTGAACCTGGGAGGGTGGAGGTTGTGGTGAGCCAGATCACGCCACTGCACTCCAGCCCGGGCAATAAGAGTGAAACTCCATCTAAAAAAAAAAAAAAAAAATCAAGGAATGAGGATGGGTGCCAAGGCTCACATCTGTAATCCCAGCATTGTGGAAGGCCAAGGCAGGTGGATCACTTGAGGCCAGCCTGGTCAATATAGCGAAACCCTGTCTCTACTAAAAATACAAAAAATTAGCCAGGCGTGGTAGCGCACACTTGTAATCCCAGCTACTCAGAAGGCTTAGGCATGAGAATCACTGGAATCTGGGAGGTGGAGGTTGCAATGAGCTGAGATCATGCCACTGCACTCCAGCCTGGGCAATAGAGTAAGACTCTGTCTCAAAAACTAAAAATAAAAAATAATAAAATAGGCCGAGCGCAGTGGCTCAAGCTTGTAATCCCAGCACTTTGGGAGGCCGAGGCGGGCGGATCACGAGGTCAGGAGCTCGAGACCATCCTGGCTAACATGGTGAAACCCTGTCTCTACTAAAAATACAAAAAAATTAGCCGGGCGTGGTGGCGCATGCCTATAGTCCCAGCTACTCGGGAGGCTGAGGCAGGAGAATGGTGTGAACCCGGGAGGCGGAGCTTGCAGTGAGCCCAGACTGCCCACTGCACTCCAGCCTGGGTGACAGAGCGAGACTCCATCTCAAAATAATAATAATAATAATAATAATAATAATAATAATAATAATAATAAAGGAACATTACTGGAGATAAAAAGGAACTTTCACCATTATCCTCAGCAAACAAATGCAGAAACAGAAAACCAAACGCTGCATGTTCTCACTTGTAAGTGGGAGCTGAATGATGGGAACACACGGACATGTGGGGGAACAACACATGTAGGGGAACAACACACATTGGGGCTTGGGTGGCAGGGGGAGAGCATCAGGAAGAATAGTTAATGGATGCTGGGCTTAATACCTAGGTGATGGGATAATCGGTGCAGCAAACCACTATGGCACACATTTACCTACATAACAAACCTGCACATCCAGCACATGTAGCCGCAGAACTTAAAATAAAAGTTGAAGATTTTTTTAAAAAATTCATAATAACAAATGGGGAAATCTACCAGGCAGATACAATAATTCTAAGTGTGCTCGTGCCTAGTGACATTCCTCCAAATACATAAAGCAAAAAATTACAAAACTAAAAGGAGAAACAGGCAAATCTACAATCACACTGGGAGATTTTAACATCTCTTTTCCAGTAACTGATACTACCAGCCAATTTTTAAAGATCAATAAGGATAGAGAAGATTAGAACAACACAATAAACTTAATTTACCTATGTTGGATGCATAACAAAAAATGCATTCAAGTATACAAATAATGTTTAAAAAACTGACATATGCAAATCTGTAAATCAAGTCTCAATAAATGTCAAAAACCTAAAATCATATAGAATATGTTCTCTAATCCTAGTGGAATCGTTACAAATAAATTTTCAAAAATAATCTGAAAACCGCTGAATGTTTGAAAATAAAGCAAGATACCTACAAGTAATCCTCAGATCAAAGGAAAAAAAAACACAATAGAAATTAGAAAATGTTAACTGAATGATAATGAAAACACAATGAATTAGAACTTGTGACATGTACCTAAAGCTATTTAATAGAAAATTTACGGAGTTGAGTACATATATTACAAAAAACTGTTTTAATCAATGATCTAAACATATGTTTCCAAAAGCTAGAAACAGCAAACTATATCTATCTCTCATGAACACAGATACAAAATACTCCAAACAAAATATTAGCAAATGGAATCCAGCAATATACATAAAAGGAAAAGATATCACAATCATGTAAAATGTATTCCAGGAAAGCAAGACAGATTTAATATTCAAGTCAATTCATGTGACTTTCTAAAAATCCAGCATAAAGGAAGAAAAGTAATTCAGGCATCTGATAAAACATATCAAAAGACAACAATAAGAATATAAGGCCAGGCGCGGTGGCTCACGCCTATAATCCCAGCACTTTGGGAGGCAGAGGCGGGCAGATCACCTGAGGTCAGGAGCTCGAGACCAGCCTAGCTAACATGGTGAAACCCTGTTTCTACTAAAAATACAGAAAATCAGCTGGGCGTGATGGCACACACCTGTAACCCCAGCTACTCGGGAGGCTGAGGCAGGAGAATCGCTTGAACCCAGGAGGCGGAGGGTACAGTGAGCCGAGATCATGCCATTGCACTCCAGCTTGGGGAACAAAAGGGAAACTCAGTCTCAAAAAAAAAAAAAAAGAAAAAGAAAAGAAAAAAAGGATATGAATAGACCAAGTTAGAGAGTAGGAGAAAATATTTGTAATGCAAAAGATTATTGCTGTGTGTGTATGGGTATCTCCTAAAATACATTAATTACAAAAAAAAAAAAGAATAAAAAGACCAACAACCCACTAAAAGTGTAAAAACAGATACTTCACAAAATATATTCAAGTGCTCTACAAAAACATTAAAAGGTGCTTCACATCATTAATCATTTGTGAAATGCAAAAACAAAAAAACACAAGGTATCATGTTATACTCACCCACTAAAATGGTTAAATCAAAGATACTGACAATATCAAATATTGTCAAGAATGTGGAGCAATTAGAATTCTCATACACAACTGGTAAAGTGTAAGATAAAAAAATAGGCTGGAGAACTGTTTGGCAGTCTCATATAAAGGTAAACACGTACCTATCCTATGACTCAACAGTTCTATTCCTAGGTAGGTTCATAGCATACAAAAAGGCTCATACGAAAATGTTCAAAGCAGCCTTATTCATTATGCCCAAAAGCTGAAAACAATAATCTAAATTGTACACTTGGCCAGACACGATGGCTGACCCCTGTAATCCCAGTCCTTTGGATACGGGCGGATCACTTGAGGCCAGGAGGTTGAGATTAACCTGGCCAAAGTGGCAAAACCCTGTCTCTACTGAAAGTACAAAAAAATTAACCAGGCATGGAGACGAGTGTCTGTAATCCCAGCTACTATGGAGGCTGAGGCAAGAGAACTTCTTGAATCCGGGAGGCAGAGGTTGCAGTGAGCCAAGATCGTGCCACTGCACTCCAGCCTGGGCAACAGAGTGAGACTCTGTCTCAATTAATCAATCAATTGTACACTTTACACGTTGTATATATAATTTGTACATTTGGTATATTCATGCAATGAAATACATGGATAAACATCATAAACATTTTATTGAGTAAAACAAAAAAGATACACACTATAGATGATATAATCCCAATTACATAAAGTCAAAAAATAGTAAAATATTATGGCAATAAAAATTTTAAAGTACTTGCCTCTACGGGAAGGAGGGACATGGAACGAAAAGGAATCAAGAGAACTTTCTGATGAGATGGGTATATTTGTTTTCAGTGATACTTAAGCAAGTGTATGCAAATATCAAAGCATTCAAGTCAAGCCCTGAAGAATGGCAAAATCGGCCGGGCGCGGTGGCTCAAGCCTGTAATCCCAGCACTTTGGGAGGCCGAGACGGGCGAATCACGAGGTCAGGAGATCGAGACCATCCTGGCTAACCCGGTGAAATCCCGTCTCTACTAAAAAACACAAAAAACTAGCCGGGCGAGGTGGCGGGTGCCTGTAGTCCCAGCTACTCGGGAGGCTGAGGCAGGAGAATGGCGGTAAATCCGGGAGGCGGAGCTTGCAGTGAGCTGAGATCCGGCCACTGCACTCCAGCCTGGGCGACACTCCCTCTCAAAAACAAAAAAACAAAAACAAGAATGGCAAGATCTTGCATATAAATTGTACTTCAATAAAATTTGTATTTAAACTTGGGATATCCACTAATAATTTCTTAAAACCTCCTGGCAAATTAGGAAGTAAAGGGAAAGTTTTTAATTTGATAAAGAGTATCATTTTAAAAAAACTGTAACAAATATCTTCCTTAATGTTGACATGTTAAAAACATTTCCTCTGACATCAGGAGCAAGATAAGAAAACCTATTTTCAACACTTCTATTCAACATATAATAGAGGTCCTTGACAGTGCAATATGACAAGAAAAAGGCCACTTGATTTATGACAAAAGTGATAGAAGAAGTCTTTTCAATGAATGATGCTGAGTCAATCTGACATTGTAAATAACAAATCTTTGTCCTTATTTTACAACACACATAAAAATCAATTCCAGGTACACTGTAGGCATTAATTATTAACTTTTAAAAGTAATATAGCTAAACTGGAAGATAAAATTGACAACACGGGGTTAAAGAAAAATTTTCTTAAACAGAAAACAAAAAAATTCTAACCATAAAAAAAAGAACGCAAATGTTACCTTCATCAAAATTAGGAACTTCTATTCATCAAAAGACATCACAAACAGTGAAAAACAGTGAAAAAAAAAGCCAAAAATTGTGAGTGAATATGTGCCTCCTATTTAACCAATGAAAGTCCCCAGATCCACCATATTTTTAAAATCTATTAAATGGTATTAAAAAAAAAAAAAGGCAACCACCAGTAAAAAGACCAAAAGATTTATCCATTTGAGAAAGGATATCCAAATACCCAATAATGTTATAAGAAGTTATCTAATCTCATCATGCATCACAAAAATTCAAAATAAAGCTACAATGAAATACTACTATATATCCACCAAAATGACTAAAATTTAAAAGGCTGACAACACAAAGTGTTGGCAAAGATGTAAGGTAACTTTTGTGGACTATGGGTAGGAGGGTAGATTGGTACAATCATTTTCAAAATCTATTAGAAATACCTGCTAATGGGCGGGTGCCGTGGCTCACACCTGTAATTCCACCACTTTGGGAAGAAGCAGGTGAATCACTTGAGTTCATGAGTTTGAGACCAGCCTGGCCCACATGGCAAAACCCTAAAACCTAAAAACACAAAAATCAGCCATGCATGGTGGCTCATGCCTGTAGTCCCAGCTACTCAGAAGGCTGAGGCAGAAGAACTGAACCCAGGAGACAAAGGTTGCAGTGAGCTGAGATCGTGCCACTGCACTCCAGCCTGGGAAACAGAGTGAGACTCGGTCTCAAAAAAAAAACAAACAAACAAAAAAATACTTGCTAAAGCAGAATGTACGCATAATCAATGACCTTGCAATTCCACTACCAAGTATATACCAAACAGAAAAGCAAATATATGTTCCAAATGACATCTACAAGAATGTTCACAGAAAAACTACTCATAATCGCCCCAAACTGGAAATAAGTCAAATGTCCATAGGCAGAAAATAGCTAAGTAGATGTATATTCATACAGTAGCACACTGTATAGCAATTGAAATGTACAAATTTTTGCTATAAACAGTATGGATATATTTTACAAATATAATCAAGTGAAAGAAGCCAGACAAAAAAAAATATGCTGTATTCACCCATTTCAGTAATATTTAAATATAGGCAAAAGTAATCTATGGTGCAAGTAGTCAAGATGACAAGGTTGTGGGTAATATCTGGTAAACAGGTTTCTGACACTGGTAACACTCTACTTCTTCTATTTGGATAGCAATTACAGGGATGTATTCATTTTATGATTAGTCCTCAAGCTATAGCCTTAGTAGTATCATAATTTTCTAAATATTATATTTTAATTTAAACACTATAAAAATTAGAGACATCTGAAGCAATTTTATATTAAGGCCCTTAATTCACCAGTAAGGATATCAAATGGGTACACTACTGTACTTTACAGTATAATTTAATTCTTGAAGGCTGGAAAATTCTCAGAATAAACTAGTAAGTACATGTAAAATGTTTTGTGGTTTAAATTGTTTGAGGGGTTAGAGGGTTTTTTTGGTGTTTTTTTTGTTTTTGTTTTTTTTTGCTTACATGGGCATCCTTCAGTTTTTAATAATGTAAAAAATTCTATTTACCCATTGCCAATGCGTATACATTAATCTGCGGCAATTTTATACAACAAAAGGTGAACTATGCATTAAACAGTAATTTAACAAAAAATGTACAGGAAGAAGAATGTTCATTACAAATACAGGAAACATAAATATTACCAAATATTGGCAAGCACCAAAATGTTCAGAAATAGAAGTCTCTTACAATTATAGCTCTCTCAAGCAAAAAAATAGCAGAGAAAAACTTAATTTACCTTAGGGACTATTTATTTACTTAGAGATTTCTTAAAAGGTCAAATGGGGTCACACAGAGTACTAAGAAGGGCTGTTCATTCAGGCCTCACTAAGAACTCTTCTTCATTCAGTAGCTATATAGTAATATGACAACTGCTCCTACAACCCAAAGAGGAACTACAGCAACTACTCTTTAGCATCTGTTGCTCCCAACTCTGCTTTGCAATTATATGACTCAAGTATTCTGTCTCTGTTAACTATTACTTCTGTTATTCCCAATTAAATTCCCTCTAATTCTCCCACTCTGCCTATTTAAGCGTTCTGCTGCCTCATGGCTTCAATTCCATCAGAGTTATGCATTCTGTTTTCTCTGTACATTTTTGCTCTGCTTCCATTGCTAATTTGCTAGTAAAGTGTTGTACATTCAAAGTTCCAAAGAAATAGAGTATCTAAGACATCGCCAATCATCCAAAAAACAGTGTAGGAGGCCACAGTTAAGAGAAGCAAGACCATTAGCTTTCTTTATAGGCTCGAGAACAACAGGATGCTGTGGTCCTGTATCAACAGGATGCTTTTCGGGTAGATCCTACTGCCACCCTAGCTATGGGCACATGTCAGAGTCCCATGTAATAAAGGAGACAAAAGGAAACCCATCACAAGTATAAACTAAGAAAAGTACTCCAAGGTTTCTAAGAATGGAGCTGTATAATTCACTCTGCCCCATTTGTTACTTCTCCACGGCACTTACCACTATCTATTATATATATTTTGTTTATAGTCAGTCTTCCCTTATTAGAATGAAAGTTCCGTGAGGATAGGACTATACAGTCATCCCTCAGTATCCATGGGGGACTAGTTCCAGGATCTTCTGAGGATAACAAAGAACACTCAAGTCCCTGATATAAAATGACATAGTATTTGCACATCACCTTTGCACATCCTCCCATATACTTCATATCAACTCTAGATCACTCATAATACCTAAAGCAAATGTCATGCAAATAGTTACTGTACTATATCGTGTAAGGAATAATGACAAGAAAAAAGTCTGTACATGTTCAGTACAGATGCAATTTTTTTTCCAATATTTCCAATCCTTAGTTGGTTTAATAAACAGATGTAGAACCCAGGAATAAGTTCTGGTGTCCTATTGCATAGTAGGATGAGTATAGTTAACAATAATGTATTATATATTTGAAAACATCCAGAAGAGTACCAATTGTGAATTTTCTCCCTACAAAGAAATAATTACGCAAATTACCGATTTGATCATTACACATTGAGTGCATGTATTGAAATATCATACTGTACCCCATATATATGTACAATTATTATGTGTCAATAAAAATTTAATGTCAATATGTGAAATAAAATTAAAAAATAAAACTTTTTAAAGCAGTAATTATCTCTATGTGGTAGGAATATATACAATCTGAAATAAAAAATATGTTTGTAATTGTTAGGACAAAATAGATTATAGATTATTTTAAGTTTGGAAACTATAAATTATAAAATTCCCACAGAACCTGAAAAATTATTAGTATTTAAATATTTAAAAATCTGTCCTTGGAGAGAAAGCAAGCTATCACATTTACATCAACAAGTGCAACATATGAGCCTATTACCATCTGCTACAGACTGCATGTTTGTGTTCCCTCAAAATTCATATGATAGGCTGGGCGCGGTGGCTCATGCCTGTAATCCCAGCACTTTGGGAGGCTGAGGCAGGTGGATCATGAGGTCAGGAGATCGAGGCCATCCTGGCTGACATGGTAAAACCCTGTCTCTACTAAAAATACAAAAAATTAGCCGGGTGTGGTGGTGGGCATCTGTAGTCCCAGCTACTCAGGAGGCTGAGGCAGGAGAATGGCATGAACCCAGGAGGCGGAGCTTGCAGTGAGCTGAGATTATGCTACTGTACTCTAGCCTGGGCGACAGAGTGAGACACTGTCTCAAAAAAAAAAAAAAAAAAATTCATATGATAAAGCCCTAACCCCCAAAGTGAGGATATTGGGAGGCGTGGCCCTTAGGAGAGAATTAGGTATAGATGAGATCATGAGAACAGAGCCCCTATGGTGGCATTAGTTCCTTTATAAGAAGAGACACTAGAGCTGCTTTTCTCCCTACCATGTGAGGATACTGAGAGAAGATGGCCATTTCCAATCTAGGAAGCAGGCCCTCTTTAAGAAACATAATTTGCCAGCACTTTGATCTTGCACCTCCAGACTCCAGAACTGTGAGAAATATCTATTGTTTTCTGTTTTGTTTTGTTTCTTTCAGACAGAGTCTCACTGTGTCGTCCAGGCTGGAGTGCAGTGGTGCAATCATGGCTCACTGCAACTTCTGCCTCCCGAATTCAAACAATTCTCCCACCTCAGCCTCCCAAGTAGCTGGGACTACAGGTGTGCACCACCATGCCTGGCTAATTTTTATAGAGACAAAGTTTTGCCATGTTGCCCAGGCTGGTCTCAAACTCCTGAGCTCAAGTGATCCACCTGCCTCAGCCTCCCAAAGTGCTAGGAATACAGGCATAAGCCACCACGCCTGGTCAAATCTACTGTTTAAGCTACCCAATTTATGGTATTCTGTTTTAGCAGCTGAAGCAGACTAAGATACCGTCTTATATGCTACAGACCAGCACTATCCGACAGAACTTTCTATGACAAGGAAATGTTTCATATCTGTGCTATCCATTATGGTAGCCACTAGCCACATGTATCCATCAAGTATTTGAAATACAGCTAGTGCAACTAAAGAACTTAATTTTTTTTTTTTTTTTTGAGATGGAGTCTCGCTCTGTCGCCCAGGCTGGAGTGCAGTGGCGTGATCTTGGTTCACTGCAAGCTCTGCCTCCCAGGTTCACACCATTCCCCTGCCTTAGCCTCCTGAGTAGCTGGGACTACAGATGCCTGCCACCACGCCCAGATAATTTTTTGTATTTTTAGTAGAGATGAGGTTTCACCGACTTAGCCAGGATGGTCTCAATCTACTGATCTCGTGATCCACCCACTTCAGCCTCCCAAAGTGCTGGGATGACAGGCGTGAGCCACCACACCCGGCTAATTTTTTATTTTATTTTATCTTATTTAAATAACCACATGTGGCTAGCGGCTAATGTATTGAACACGGCAGCTGTAGATAACATGAAATAAATATAAAGCAGTCTCAACTTTAGAAAAACAGAAGACTCTTACTGCCTCATAATGTAGATGCAAAATGAAATACTAAGTTAAGTAAAATGTTCTTTAAAGAACAAAAACAAAAGAAAACCTAATGAAAGCTGTAAGAGTCCACTGGATAATAATGCTACCAGTACTAAGAAAGTACAGCCCCTAAAAGTGACGTGCAGTCACAAATATAAAAATGACTATTCAAGTGAACTCCTGAGGTAAAAATTTGTTATTCACCATGCTCCAAAATGGTCTATAATATTATTCAGAGATGGCATGGTAAACTACGATACAAGGGTAATATTAACAGTATGCTGTCACAGGTGCCATTCTCTTAAAAAAGTAATCCCAAAATAAACACAAACCAAAAGCAAATAATTAAACACATTAGAGATTATTAGAAAAATCCATAAGAAATTCTGATAGAGAAACAACTTAATAATCAAAACCCCAAATATAAAATTTGTCTATCAAAAATGAAAATGTTGACAGTTTCTTGCCAAAAAAAAGTTTAGAAATTTTTTTAATATAAATAAATAAATAAGAACATCTTTTTAAACAAAATCTTAGGCTGTTGAGTCCCATTTACTTTCTACACCTCTAATTCCAAAGCTGAGAAAAAAATGGATACATCAGAAAAAAAAATTAACTCATGACAATTTGTCTTTTGGACACAGAATATAAAGGAAAAATAAAACTTATGCCTATCTGGCCAGACCTCAATAGAATTTTTCCTCCTAGCTTTTTCCTAAATCCAAATCAGATACTTATCAATAAAACTGCTTTTCTGCACAGCTACCACTAGCTAGAAACTCTTCTCCAAATGTATACTGACCATTTCTTCTAAAATGTTGAAATTCTAGCTGATAGTTTTTTAAAAACCATTCTTAATGTACTGATTCCAGAGTACTGATTCCAATGGCCAAGAAAATTCAAAAAGATTTCACTGGTCTCTGAGATTAGAATGTGTGACAATATGAAGCATTTCACTACAATGCCCAAGATTAAAGTGTCAAAGCAGATGAGGAAATGAAGCTTTCAAAACAGATGCCCATGAGAAAGGAGCCCAGAAAAGCAAAAGGGGCAACAGCCCAGGACCTTCCAAAAAAGAAAACTGGCTCTGGCCCCATGGTATCCTTCCTGAAATACTGGGAAAGAATGAAGTCCTTAGCAAAATTCTGACCAGGATCCCAAATTTAAACGTAAGCTTGTAAGGAAAACACCTATGGACTTGTGTTTAAATTCGTCTATCTAAGATAAAAAATTACAAGTTTGACCAAATGTGCCAGTTGTCCACTTATTGTCTCTCAGCTCCGAATTCACCCTTTCCAGTCTGCTCTGCAGAAATGAACTCGGACCCTTTAAACATTTTTCCTTTGCTAGTTGGCACGATGTTAGATTTACACTGTAAGAGGAGGAGATTTTCCTCTTCTTTCCAAGAGTTTTGTATGTTCCTCTTTGCAGGCTCCTGTACTGCAACACAGCTTCTCCAGTGTCCGGATCCAGCACCTGTGCAATTCGCTCCATTGTCAGGCTCCTGAAGTGCATAGCAGTCAGCAGCACCCAGTATCTTCCACCAGTACCTCCACAAGGCAGTATTATAGAAGAGTGACTCTGATGAGACAGATCTCTACCGCAGCAACTTCTCTTCATTCAGTGAGCCACAGCCATGCCCCCTCAAACAGGGTCTGGATCTTAATCCCAGAGGCCTTGGACATTGTATCTCAACCCCAGGGGTTGATGTTCCTTTTATCTGTTATTCTTATATTCCTTAGAGTTCTCTGTACTTTTTACTAGCCAATCCTCATTACTCCAAAACCTTGTTATAGCTAGCAATTCTTTGTATTAATCTTTCCTTGTTCAAATTATATGTGATTTCTCTATTCTAATCAAACACTGACTGATAGATCGAATTTCAGGCAATTAATCAGAAACTGAGAAAACTATAGGGAATTATGTCTAATTTGTTATTTTATATCTTAGCAAACACATGAGATCTGATAATCAGAAAGTTCAGAGTGCTAACCAAAGCCTTTAAAGAAAGAATGGAATGAATCAGTTCACAGGATATATCCTTGTTAATGCTACTCCCATTTGGGGGAAGTGTAATTTTCTCCAGTAACCATGAAAAATAAGAGATCACTTTGTTTCTTCTGATGATTTATTTTTATTTTAAAAGGGAAATGAAAATCTAAAAAAACAGAAAAGTTTAAGAAGAGAAAGTAGAAAGAGTTAAAGGCTCCATATCTCTGGCCAACTAATCAACCAAACTGTTCTATCTACATTTGGTGGGAAACCCAAAAATTCAGTGATCCCACACTAATATTCACATTGTTTTCTGCTATATAGGAACACTTTTAACATTTTCCCTCTGTCTCATTGTTTGTCATGTACTCTCTGTAGACTACTTTGCCAACATTAAAATGAAATGTTCACCATCAAGCTCATCATTCCTGCCTCACTTCACTCTGAAATCTGCTAGACACAGAGTTAAAAGGACAGGATTAAGAGTCATTAGACACAGTACTAAGGAGAATTAAAGGGCCTGTTCAAGGGGCATAACATCTGCTCCTCAAATTCCTGCCTAAACAACTAAGATTCCGATCAAAGAGAAGAGAAGGAAAGTCAATCTGACCAGTAAACCGGAGTCACGAGGAAGTGAATGTTCTCTCAGGGAGTAACTCTGACACCAGAGAAAGGCTTAGTGACACTGCACAATTGTTTCTGTGAAGTTATTCATGGGGCAAGTGGGAGTATATGAGTGTAAGTAGAAGGCAGTGGGAAGGTGAAGACTGAGGATCCTTTTAAGTAGTTTTTGCTCAGCTAGCAAAACAAGCTGGGACATGCAAGATAGATAAACACAGCTGTTTGGGGCTGTCACTTGGGGCTCAGGAGCCAAGGTGTCTTGCTGTAGTGAAAAGTGCACCGGAATGTGAGTCAGGAGTTCAGGGATCCAAGTCCTCATTCTGCTGCTAACTAGCTGTGTGATCATGAGGAAGTCTACTGGCTTCACTAGACTCAGTCTCTCTTTTTTTTTCTTTTTTCTTTTTTTTTTTCTTTTGATACAGAGTCTCGCTCTGTCGTCCAGGCTGGAGTGCAGTGGCACAATCTCAGCTCACTGCAACCTCCACCTCCTGGGTTCAAGCGAATCTCCTGCTTCAGCCTCCCAAGTAGCTGGGATTATAGGCGCATACCACCACACCCAGCTAATTTTTGTATTTTTAGTAGAGACAGGGTTTCACCATGTTGGTCAGGCTGATCTCAAACTCCTGACCTCGTGTTCCGCCCACCTCAGCCTCCCAAAGTGCTGTGATTACAGGCGTGAGCCACCGGGCCCGGCCTCAGTCTCCTTATTTCATGGAAAATGAGGAGACAAGACTAGATGGCAGCACTATACAGAGATGCTCCTGAACCACAGAGTTCACATACTAGTTAATATAACTTTGCTGAGTCCTGGTTTCCTCCACTGAAAAAAAAACATGAGAAATAATACTTTTTATAAAATTGGGTGAGGATTAAAAATAATATACATAAAGACACCTAGTACAGTAACTAAAACAAGTAATTATTATTATTACCCCTTTATTTCCAAGGTCTAAGATTATTTGAGGGGTATAAAATCTCGGTAGCCAAATGCAATGTTATTTCAAATGCACTACAAGTTAGTATATGTCTAGCACATGTCTTAACTATTGCTAACCAAAATACTCAAGACTCAGAAATTAAGGACTTGTAAATGTCACCCAAAAATGCAAAAATATATTTTGTCAATATAAGGTTGATTCTTCAGAGGGTGCAAAAAAAAGAATATAAATAAGGAATCCTTAAGAATTTGGAAATAGGAAATACAGAAGACTTCTAAGGAAAAAGAGCTAAGGACTTCAATAGACTTCCCTATTCCAAATGCCAAAAGAAATAACCTAGAAAAATATAAAATCGGGATAAATGAAAGTACCACTGAAAACTGGAAATTATCCAGAAATTTCTATTAGGAAAAGATCAGAATTATTAGGAAAGCACCTCCCAGAAAGACTGCAACAGCTTCATGTGAAACTACCCAGCAACCATGAAGCCCAGGGATGGTTCGCTCTCAAAGCAGCAAGGATGCCCTTATGGAAGCAGTTGTCACAAAAATTAGGCAGTAGGCACAAAAAACAATGTGGAAGAGATAATATAGGGTAAATAAAACAAAGCTATATAGTCATAAACCTACTATCTTTCCTAAAAACACAGCATACAGGCCGGGCGCGGTGGCTCACGCCTGTAATCCCAGCACTTTGGGAGGCTGAGGCGGGTGGATCACGAGGTCAGGAGATTGAGACCATCCTGGCTAACACGATGAAACCCCATCTCCACTAAAAATACAAAAATTTAGCCGGGTGTGGTGGCGAGCACCTGTAGTCCCAGCTACTGGGGAGGCTGAGGCAGGAGAACAGCGTGAACCCGGGAGGCGGAGCTTGCAGAGAGCCAAGATCGTGTCACTGCACTCCAGCCTGGGTGACAGAGCAAGACTCAGTCTCAAAAAAACAACAAAAACACAGCATCCATCACATAGAGGAGAGACCCACACACATACACACACACGGATTACTCTCAGCCCTAGCTCCCTCAAACTTCCTAAGATCACAGGTACATTCCACTGGCCACAAGCAGTGAGTTTAAGAAGGTAAGGAGATACAAGAAGAATCTTTTCAGCCTGTATCTCACCAGGCAGAGAGAGTAAATAAGAAGAGTAAAATAATAAGGGGTTGTGAAGAGCTTTTACAATAGGGTCAGCAAACTTTATGTGAAGGGCCAGATAAATATTTTAAACTTTGCAAGCCATATATGATCTCTGTATCATATTCTTCTTTATTGTTCTGGGGTTTGTTTCACAACTCTTTAAAATTGTAAAAATCATTCTTAGTTCAAGTGCCATACAAAAACAAGCCATGGACTAGAGTTCGGCCACTGGCCACAGTCTGTACTGTTTTAAGATATAAAAGACAAAGAATATAGCGGTGGAATTTTTTTAAAGGAAAAAGAACATATTATCAGACTGTTATTTTGTGCCAAAAAAATTTCAAGAAAACATGTGTCATCATTATATACAAAGCTGTAATAAATAAACTTGTTCCTGGTTATTTCCACATATGTGGATACATCTGTCAGAGGAATTCCTAAAAGTGGATTACTTGGTCAAAGGGTATATGCATTTGTAATAGAAGAGAATGCCAAATTGCCCTCTATAAGATGGTGCCAATTTACACTCCCACCATGCCTGATAGTACTTGTTTCTCCAAATCTTGCCATCATAGTTTACAGTTCACATCAGAATAAGATACACTGGCTGGGTGCGGTGGCTCACGGCTGTAATCCCAGCACTTTCGGAGGCCAAGGCGGGTGGATCACTTGAGGTCAGCAATTGAAAACCAGCCTGGCCAACATGGTGAAACTCCATCTCTACTAAAAATCCAAAAATTAGCCAGGCATGGTGATGCATGCCTGAATTCCCAGCTACTTGGAAGGCTGAGGCATGAGAATCGCTTGAACCCAGGAGGTGAAGGTTGCAGTGTGACAAGATCGCGCCACTGCACTCCAGCCCAGATGTCAGAGCGAGACTCTGTCTCAAAAAAAAAGAAAGACATTATCAAATTGTTATGCAGAAAAAAAAAGTCTGGTCATTTATACCCCGACCTTAGCCTTCTCACACTGAATAGTATATGTTCTCTTCACTTTTGCCAATCTTACAGGTAATAAATAGTACCTCTCACTGGCACTTCAATGTTTCCTTCTTTATTAATGAAGCTGAATATCTTTATGTTTATTGACTATTTGTATTTCTTGAAGCTGAATATCTTTATGTTTATTGACTATTTGTATTTCTTCTGCTGTTACCTATTAATTCATTTCCTTTGGCTAGTATTAGTTTTCAAATACCCCTTGCTTTATTTACAGAAACTGTATTATGGATAGTAGCCCAGTGCTTTCAATCTGTGTTACAATTTTTTGTTTATAATTTGTCTTACTATTTTGTTTTTGATGTCCTTTGTTTTCTTAAGTGTAAAATATCTTTTTAAATTGTAAAAGTAATTCATGCTGTTTTGGTACGTCATATAAAAATATAAAATGAAAGTTCACCAATACCCCCACATAATACACTTCCATTTCTAGGACATAACCTCTCAAACTTTCCCTAGTAACTAAAAAATACAAATACATAAATTACATATTACAAAAGTAGATTTCTTTTTAAAACTAATTTCTATTTAACAAATATTTATGGAACTCTTTCTATCTAAGCCACAGACTAGAATATTTGTGACATACACATCTTATAAAGAACTTTATCAACCAATCCAAGAAAAGCAACCCAGTTTTTAAAATGGGCAAAAATTTTTGAACAGTTGTTTCATCAAAGAAGACATATAAGCTCAATATCACTAATCATCAGGGAAATTCAAATTAAAACCCAATAACATATCACTACATACCCAATTGAGTGGCTAAAATCTAATATACTGACAGTACCAAGTGTAGATAAGGATATGAAGTAACTACAATACACACTGCCTCTAAGAAAGCAAAATGATAGGGCATTTTTAAAAAGTCGGGCAGTTTCCTATAAAGTTAACACTCACATACCATATGACAAAGCAAATCACACTTAGGTATTCACCCAGGGAAATAAAAACACCTATCTACAAAAATGACCTATACAGGAGTATTTATAGAAGCTTTATTCCTTATACCTAAAAATTGGAAGTAAGTCAAATGTCTATCAACTGGTAAAGAGATAAACAAACTGTATGCAACATAGTCATACAAAAGAGTACTACACAGCTATAAAAGGGAACAAAACTACTGACAGAGGCAAAATCAGATCAGTGGTTACCTGGGGGTCAGAAGGAGGGACTGACTGCAAAGAGGCTAGAGGGAACTTTGGAGGATAATCATAGTGTATGACTATGACTGTATGCATTTCTCAAAATTCATAGAACTGTACAAACAAAAAGAATAAAGTTTACGAAATGTAAATTATACCTGAATAAATGTCACTTTTAAAAAGTTCATTAAAAGAGTAGAAAATTAGTAAAGTGAATTGGCTTAAGTTTTCACAAATTGTAGCAAAAAAAAAAAAAAAGATACAGAGAACCAAACCAGAGAGAGAAAAAGGGAAATGGAGAATAGATAACAGAGAGCCAAAGCTAAATAGCCTATACTCCCAAAAAACAAATCACGGCCAGCACGGTGGCTCACGCCTGTAATCTCAGCACTTTGGGAGGCCAAGGCAGATGGATCACTTGAGGTCAGGAGCGCAATACCAGTCTGGCCAACATGGTGAAACCCTGTCTCTACTAAAAATACAAAAATTAGCCAGGAGTGGTGGTGTGCCTTAATCCTAGCTCCTCAGGAGGCTGAGGTAGAAGAAATCACTTGAACCTGGGAGGCAGAGGTTACAATGAACCACGATCGTGCTACTTCACTCCAGCCTGGGTGACAGAGCTAGACGAGAGAGAGAGAGAGAGAGAGAGAGAGAGAGAGAGAGAGAGAGGAAAAGAAAAGAAAAGAAAAGAAAAGAAAACAAAAGAAAAGAAAAGAAAAGAAAAGAAAACAAAAGAAAAGAAAACAAAAGAAAAGAAAACAAAAGAAATAGGACAGGTGACAGTCTGAAATAGTAGTCTGATTTTTCAGAGGTAAAATGCAATGTTACAATACTAAGAAAAACTCAGAAATGGGAAGTAATACTTGAAAGAGATGAGAGATATCAAATTAAGAATCTGTGCACTGAAATTCCTTCATATCAAATAAATACTAGGTGAGTTATGATCTACCGAATGCTTTACTACATGCCAGGCACTGTGCCATATACTTTATGATGTATACACTATTTCATTTAATCATCAATCAGAACACCAAAAAACTTGTATTATTAATTCTATTTTACAGGCAAGGAAAACAAGGGTCAAAGTGATTAAAATGACATGCCTAAAGTCATACAGCAAACGAACAAGCCAAGACATAATTCAAATTCAGACTTTTATGAGTCAGAATCCATGCTCATATCCACTATGCACATTAAGTCTATAGTTATACTTAGTTGTAGAATTAAATTTTACATAAACTAATATGCTATAAAAAAGAAAGGAGGAAAAATACTTCAGTGAAAATCTAAGAGAGTAATCTTCCCCTCATCCCACTAAAACTGATAGTTATGGCACAAACTCAGTTAAATTAGCAGAGAAGACAGTGTATAACACCTAATGACTAGAGCACTGACTCGTGCATTCTGATTTCCAGTAACAGAAATTTTTAAATTTCAGAATCTAGGATTGACACAGAAATGCAAAACAGTAGGTATCTGTCTTTTCTTTTTTTATTTATTTGAACTCTGAAACTCTTTAATCAAGTAACTGTTCATACAGAGCAAGAACTACAAGTACCATTTGAATAGATGAAAATCTGCTCACTGGGAATCACTTTTAATATAAAATGAATGGGAATCATAAGATGCAATAAAACTCACTAATCAATCATCTTAAGAATACATATTTTTGTTTTTTAAAAAAGCTAAACAGATCAGCCTTAAGCCTGTAACTCAAGGTGTCACCTACAGTGCAGAGCCAGTGATTTCAAAAACTGTTCCTTACTTGCCCTGAACTGATAGGGTTTAAGCCAAAGATTTCAGATATTCCAGAAAAAGAAATCCTTATGCTTCCTTTCTTTTCAAAAAGGTGGGTACATCTTGCTGAAAATAGTCTTCTGCTCTGTTTCTCAACAGAAAATTACCGAAAAAAATATGAAACACTATTATTGTAGGACTTATTTAATGAATAATAAGTTCCAAGTATATCCCAAACACTGTCTTAGGTGCTGGAATAGAAGTAAACAAATGTGAAAAACACATCATTTCGGATCGTTGTAAAGCGCTATAAAAGAAATAAATCAGGGTAATGCGTAGAGTGGGTGGCAGTGGAGCTACTTTTGACAGGATGGTGAGGAAAGGTCTCTCTGAGGAGCTGACATTTGAGCTGAGACATGACCCAAGAGAAGATCACTGAATCTTAATAAGATAAAATTTTTAAATTATGTAACTTGATGACAGTTATAGAGGGAAGCAAAAACCAGGAAATTAAGTAAAAGGCTATTATAGATAGTTTACATAATTTTACCATGAAAATGTCAAAGAGAAGGAAAAATATATTCAGGTAAATAATGCATATCAAATAATAAACTGTGCTTTCCCACATACCTCTTCACATCATATTAAAGCTTTCTGTTGATGCACATGGATAACAACTCCACAACAAGCCAACAACATCTTCTCCACTTAATAAACCACAAAAAAAAAGCCCACCACCACCAGGACTATCCTGACATCCACAAGAATGACTTGTGATCGCATTAACCCACTACATTTACAACTGAAGCCATCTTTTTTTTTTTCTGTCTTTTTTGAGAGAGTCTCACTCTGTCACACAGGCTGGAGCGCAGTAGTGCAATCTCGGCTCACTGCAACCTCCGCCTCCTGGGTTCAAGTGATTCTCCTGCCTCAGTCTCCCGAGTAACTGGGATTACAGGCATGCGCCATCACATCTGGCTAAATTTTGGATTTTTAGTAGAGACGGGGTTTCATCATGTTGACCAGGCTGGTCTCCAACTCCTGATCTCAAGTGATCCACCCGCCTTGGCCTCCCAAAGTGCTGGGATTACAGGTGTGGGCCTACACCCGGCCAACTGAGGGTATCTTTTTTTTTTGAGACAAAGTCTCCCTCTGTCACCCAGGCTGGAGTGCAGTGGCGCAATCTCGGCTCACTGCGACCTCTGTCTCCTGGGTTCAAGCAATTCTCCTGCCTCGGCCAGGCGCGGTGGCTCAAGCCTGTAATCCCAGCACTTTGGGAGGCCGAGACGGGTGGATCACGAGGTCAGGAGATCGAGACCATCCTGGCTAACCCGGTGAAACCCCGTCTCTACTAAAAAATCCAAAAAACTAGCCAGGCGAGGTGGTGGGCGCCTGTAGTCCCAGCTACTCGGGAGGCTGAGGCAGGAGAATGGTGTAAACCTGGGAGGCGGAGCTTGCAGTGAGCTGAGATCTGGCCACTGCACTCCAGCCTGGGTGACAGAGCGAGACTCTGTCTCAAAAAAAAAAAAAAAAGAAAAGAAAAAAAAAAATTCTCCTGCCTCAGCCTCTTGTGTACCTCCAAAAATATTTTATGTGTATATAAGCAAGTACTATATGCTATTTTTTCCAAGTTTTTATTAAACTATATACTATCCTATAGTATGCTTTCTTCATTTAATATATTTTAAAGATTGTCTTAAAATTTAATCTTTTCTTGAGGCCTTAGCTCAGTGTTTCGCAAATTCAAGTAATAAACACCTTCCTTTTATGGGAAAATATGTTTAGAGATCACTTTGTGATAATATAAATTATTTTTATTATAACGTTACTTAAGTATGAGTATATAAGTAGACTCCTTGTGCTTACCAAGCTACATAAATATCTAAAACTGAAAAATAAAAAATAAATTCGAATTTAGCTGGGCGCAGTGGCTCACACCTGTAATCCCAGTACCTTGGGAGGCCAAGGCAGGCGGATCACGAGGTCAGGAGTTCAAGAGCAGCCTGACCAACATGGTGAAACCCCATCTCTACTAAAAATACAAAAATTAACTGGACGTGGTGGCAGGTGCCTGCAAGCCCACCTACTCGGGAGGTTGAGGCAGGAGAATTGCTTGAAACAGGAAGGTGGAGGTTGCAGTGAGCCAAGATTGCACCACAGGACTCCAGCCTGGGAAACAAGAGTGAAACTCCATCTCAAAAAAAAACAATTTAACAGTAAATACTAATCACTTCACATGCACAGAAACAACTATCATCAAAAAGAAAGTAACAAATGTTGACAAGAATGTAGAAAAACTGGAACCTTTATATATTGCTAGTGGGAATGTAAAATGGTACAGCCATTTTGGAAAAGAGTCTGTAGGTTTATTAATATGTTAATCATAAATTTACCATATGACCTAGCAATTACAAATCTAAGTATCTGCCTAAGAGAGATGGAAGCATGAGAACACAGAGTACCTAGCTATTTTTTAAATGAGTGGAAGATAAGAAATTCTTAACTTGGGCTACCTAAGTGATCCAAAAACTCTTAATATTGTATGAAAACTTTTATTCTATCTATATCTTTTTTTGCATAGAAGGTATATCCAAGGGGTCTGTGATCTCAAAGATTCTGATTTTTGAACCTACTCATATAATTATGAATCTACTACTGAAAATCTGAGGCAACAGAGAAAGTGAAAGGGAACTGATTAGCAGACTAGTTTAGAGAAAATACAGTACAAATTTTCAGTAAATGGGACCAGAGAAAGTAATCTTTGTGGGTAATATAGGAATAATACAGATCAGTGACCAAAAGATGTGGGGGAATTTAGCTGAGTTATAGGCATGTGTGGATTCTCACTTGGGTAAAAAATATAATTGAAAAGGTTAACAGATCAATGTCGGGCCAGGGCACGGTGGCTCACGCCTGTAATCCCAGCACTTTGGGAGGCCGAGGCAGGCAGATCACCTGAGGTCAGGAGTTCAAGAAGAGCCTGGCCAACATGGTGAAACCCCGTCTCTACTAAAAATACAAAAAATTAGTCGGGCATGGTGGCATGTGCCTGTAATCCCAGTTCCTCAGGAGGCTGAGACAGGAGAATCGCTTTAACCTGGAAGGTGGAGGTTGCAGTGAGTCAAGATTGTGCCATTGCACTCCAGCTTGGGCAACATGAGAGAGACTTCATCTCAAAAAAATAAATAAATAAAAATAAAAATCAGTGTCAAAATAAAGAAAGGCTGCTAATGGCATACGAGAGTCTGACTCTCCCATATTCAGTTATCGACTGAATGAGAATTTACTGTACATTCACCAAATTTGCAATTGGCAAAACACAAGCAGCGATCATTAACATACACATTGGGTGTTACAATCAGAAACTAGAACAACGATCCAACAAAATAAGGAGAATAAAATTGAAGGGGAAAATAAATATACAAATACTTATGTTTCACTTTTTTTCTTTTTTCTTTTTTTTTTTTTTTTTTTTTTTTGTTGTTGTTGTTGTTGAGATAGTGTCTCACTCTGTTGCCAGGCTGGAGTGCAGTGGCGCCATCTCAGCTCACTGCAACCTCTGCCTTGCGGGTTCAAGCAATTCTCCTGCCTCAGCCTCCTAAGTAGCTGGGACAACAGGCGCGTGCCACCACACCCAGCTAATTTCTGTATTTTTAGTAGAGACGGGGTTTCATCATGTTGGCCAGGATGGTCTTGATCTCTTCACCTAGTGACCCACCCACCTCGGCCTCCCAAAGTGTGGGGATTGCAGCTGTGAGCCACCGCACCCAGCCTCCTTTTTTTCTTCATTTAAAAATCTATTTTAAACTTTAGTGAGTTTTTGGTAGTAGCATTCCTGTTTTTGAACTTAAGCCACATATTTTTATGTCTAGACCTTGTTACCTACCATAGTAGTTTGTGTGTGCTGGATTTGGCCACTTAAAGGCAGGCTCAAGATATGCACTATCCAATACAGCAACTACCTAGCCACGTGTAGATATTTACACTTTAATTAAAATTCAATTTTAAGAAATTTCAGTTCCTTAGAATTAGTTAACACGTTTCAAGTATTCAGTAACCCCATGTGACAAGTGACTACCATATTGGATGATACAGATATATAATATCTCCATTACCACTGAAAGTTATATTGGACAGCACTCTAAAACGACTGGAATCATCAAGTGATGACCCTTGGAATACTCAATCAAACAGAAATTACAGCTAGAAAATGATTTTATTTTCTTTCTTAACCAAAGATCAAAGGCATCAAATCAGACTTTACTGTCTTTTCTTGAAAAAAGTAGGCCAGGGGCAATGGCTCACATCTGTAATCCCAGCACTTTGGGAGGCCAAGACGGGCAGATCACCTGAGGTCGGGAGCTCAAGACCAGCCTGACCAACATGGAGAAATTCCGACTCTACTAAAAATACAAAATTAGCCAGGCGTGGTGGTGCATGTCTGTAATCCCAGCTACTCAAGAGGCTGAGGCAGGAGAATTGCTTGAATCTGGGAGGTGGAGGTTGCGGTGAGCCAAGATCACGCCATTGCACTCCAGCCTGGGCAACAAGAGCGAAACTCTGTCTCAAAAAAAAACAAAAAGAAAAAGAACATGTATACACTCACACTAACACACAGACACAGCCACACACACACACACACACATATATACACATACAGATAAATTTAACAAAGACCATTTGTGCCCTGTAAAGCCTAAAATGCTATCTGGCCCTTTATAAAAAAAAAAAACTTTGCCAACCCCTTGAACAATAAGTGTTTTCTTATAAATGAGTTCTATCTTTTAATTTGAATATCAAAATAAAAGACATTAAGAAAAACGCTGGGCCAGGTGCAGTAGCTCACGCCTGTAATTCCGTCACTTTGGGAGGCCAAGGCAGGCGGATCACAAGGTCAAGAGATCGAGACCATCCTGGCTAACATGGTGAAAACCCGTCTCTGTTAAAAATACAAAAAAAATTAGCCGGGCGCGGTGGCAGACGCCTGTAGTCCCAGCTACGCAGGAGGCTGAGGCAGGAGAATGGCGCGAACCAGGGAGGTGGAGCTTACAGTGAGCTGAGATCACACCACTGCACTCCAGCCTGGGTGACAGACCGAGACTCTGTCTCAAAAAAAAAAAAAAGAAAAATTCTGTAATGCTGAATTTAAATTGGAACACAGGTACAATTAACAATTCTTAAATTGCTTTACATGTATACTGAGGCCGAATAAGTAAGTAAATGGATAGTGGAAGCTAGGTGTCTCACCATTGGAAAGTCATGATACAGAAAAGCAGGAAGGTTAGAATAAATCAATATAGTACTGGATTAGAATTAGAAACATCAGTATGAACTCATGTTCAGGTTAACATGGATGTAGAGAGATGCAAAAACAGTTAGAAACATACTATATACACAGGTTAGTATAATATATATGTATGTATTTCCTAGCTGTGTCAGCTGAGTCAGCCTAAGAGCAGTGACATCCCAGGAGCAATGAGCATATTAAGAACCTAGATCTTCTAGAGTCAGAAATACCATTTGACTCAGCAATCCCATTACTGGGTATATACCCAAAGGATTACAAATCATTCTACTATAAAGACACAAGCACACATATGTTTATTGCAGTACTGTTCACAATAGCAAAGACTTGGAACCAACCCAAATGCCCATCAATGATAGACTGGATAAAGAAAATGTGGCACATATAAACCATGGAATACTATGCAGCCATAAAAAAAGATGAGTTCATGTCCTTTGCAGGGACATGGATGCAGCTGGAAACCATCATTCTCAGCAAACTTTCGCAAGAACAGAAAACCAAACACATGTTCCCACTCATAAATGGGAGTTGAACAATGGGAACACATGGACACAGGGAGGGGAACATCACACACCAGGGCCTTTCGGGGGGTGGGGGGCTGGGGGAGGGATAGCATTAGGAGAAACACCTATGTAGATGATGGGTTAAGGGGTAGAGCAAACCACCATGGCACGTGTATACCTATGTAACAAACCTGCACATTCTGTACATGTATCCCAGAACTTAAAAGTATAGTAAAAATAATAATAATAATAATAAAGAATGAACCTAGATCTTACTTGCTAATATACTTCTCCTGGGGAAAAGAACTGATTCTAGAACTGGGGCAGGGAAAATACAAGCATCTATAGCCTGCAGCATTTTTTTTTTTTTTTTTTTTTTTTGAGACAATTTCACTCTTGTTGCCCAGGCTAGAGTGCAATGGCGCAATATCAGCTCACTGCAACCTCCACCTTCCAGGTTCAAGTGATTCTCCTGTCTCAGCCTCCCAAGTGGCTGGGATTACAGGTGCCCACCAACATGCCCGGCTAAATTTTGTATTTTTAGTAGAGACGGGGTTTCACCATGTTGGCCAGGCTGGTCTTGAACTCCTGACCTCAGGTGATCCGCCCACCTCGGCCTCCCAAAGTGCTGGGATTACAGGCGTGAGCCACCGCGCCCGGCCTGGAGCATCTTGTAGTATCAAAACTTAAGGGAAGTATTTCCAAAAACAAAAGAAAGGACGCATGTCAAAGGAACACAAGACCAACCTAAAAGAGCTCCCAATCACCACAGTTTAAACAAGCTGAGCAACAAAATAAATACACAAGAATACCAAAAAGTTTCTTTAAATACCACTCACTCCAGGAAGTGGAGCTGAATTTTTCCACTGCCTCTAATTGGAGCAGTACTCAGTGGCTTGCAGCCAAAGAACAGTATATGGAAAGGAAAGGAAAAAGTAACTTTACCATGAAGAAGCTAAAAAAACATAATAGAAGTACCCCGATATGATGTAACAAGAAAGTCACTTCACCTCTATGATATTCTTCCCAAAGACTCATAATCTCAATCTAACCATGAGAAAAGCATCAGACAAAAGCAAACTGAGAGACATTCTACAAAATACCTGATCAATACCCCTCAAAACTGTCACGGTCATGAAAAACAATGAAAGACTGAGAAACTGTCAGGGACTGAACAAATATAAGGACCAAAGGTAATGTGGTATCTTGGAATCATTAGTGAAAAAAAGAGTGAAATCCAAATAAAGTTTGGAGATTAATTAATAGTAACTAATGTTAGTTTCTTAATTGTGACAAATGGACCATGGTAAGATAAAATGTTAATCATAAAACTGTATGAAGTGTATGCATAAACTCTGTACTATCTTTGTAGCTTATCTATAAATTTTAAAGCATTCTGAAATTTAAAAGTTTACTAATATTTTGAAATTGAAACAGAAATATCAATGTGACCTTGTAATTTAAACATAGACACATATATGCATGAATACACATGCATCTGTATTTTCTACCTGTTTGCATCAAAAGGTCACAAGCAATGACATCCCAACATCAATGAGCATGCCTAGCAACCAGATTTGGTCTCTAAATATAATTCCCACAAAAAGAAAGGAGGGCTACTTGGGGAAATACTGATTCCAGGACTTGGAAATGAATGTAACAGGAAGCCTACATCATATTGTGCCAGAAACCAAGTAAGTTTTAAAGACTAATAAGGTCATGTCAAAATTATACAGCAATCAAGGACTCCTACTAGACAAATCTAGGACAATTTAAACATCAAAAAGAATAATGACTGCAATTGACTGAAACATGAAAATTTAAAAATCATAAATACTGATACTCAAAAAAGAAACAGAAATCATCACCAACAACAGAAACAACTCATTTATCACCACCAGCCCTTAAGCTAAAAATGGGCCATTAAAGAAAAATAACTAAGCTTTTATCCTGCCTCTTCAGGAGTAACTGTATTTCAGGGTAACCAAATAACACCAGAAAATGAGGAAAAGTTTTTCTTTAAGAAGATGCCAGGAAATAAATGCAGATGAAATAACAGAATAAGAAAATCACCAATTTGTAGCCCTCAATGACATAACTGATTCAGGAAGAAGTCATCAATGGACACTAAGCTCATTAAGTGAAAGAATGATGAGTATCTGGATAGTTACATAGTACCAATCCATCTCTCCACAAAGTTCTTGTCTATCTCAAGTATAAAATATTAACTTTACAATGAAGGAATCAGATGTCACTACCTTAATCCAGGGATCTACCTTAATTTCTAGTCACTAACAGTGAAACAACTAGACAATACATGCCATCTGAAGTGATACAATATAATTATGATAAAGCCTTTGATATTCCATAGGAAATACTGGAGAGGAGATAAAGAAACAAGTTAA